>NC_137021.1:0-2500 GCF_032717465.1 Coenobita brevimanus
GTACTGTCAAAGACGAGGGAGAGTGGCCATGTGCAGTTTGCCATAAGGGCGTGGGAAGTAATTCCATCTTGTGCGGTGTGTGTGATAAATGGGTGCATAAGAGATGTAGTGGTATCAGAGGTAGACTGCGAGATAATGCTGATTTTATGTGTACGGCGTGCTGGGGTGAGCAGGTGGAGATTGTCAAACGTGAAAGGATTGAACTTGCTGGTGAATCTCTTGAGTGTGTGGAAGAGTTTTGTTATTTGGGAGACATGTTGTGTGCTGGAGGTGAGGCTGGAGCTAGCTCTGTGGCTAGGGTGAAAAGTGGTTGGAAGAAGTTCAGGGAGCTCTTGCCTCTCCTGACATTGAGAGGGCTCTCCCTACGTGCTAAGGGGTCTTTGTATGCAGCATGTGTTAGGAATGTAATGCTGTATGGCAGTGAGACCTGGGCAGTGAAGGAGGAAGACATTCGCTGGCTCAGACATACAGAAATGACAATGATTAGGTGGATGTGCAGTGCGTCCCTGCGTCCAAGGCCTGGAGGGGCTGGGTTTACAATGGAAGAGTTGAGAGGTAGGATGGGACTGGAGTGTATTGGTGTTGTGATGAGGAGAGGTAGCTTGAGGTGGTTTGGACATGTGAAGAGGATGGGGGATGATAATTGGGTGAGGAAGGTGAGAAGTGTTAATATTGGGGGTGGGGTTATGAGGGGAAGACCAAGAAAGACATGGGACGAGGTCATGAAGTGTGACCTTAGGGTTAAGGGACTGAACAGGGAGGCTGCAATGGATCGTGCAGCGTGGAGAGCCGCCATTAGGTGACCAAAGCCGACACATGCAAGCATGTTGGAGCCTTTAAAAACGAAAACGAAAACGAAACACATGCATTTCATAAAACCCATCCAATAATCCATCCAACTTTTCAAGTTAAATAATTGCTGTCAACCCTCATTATGTACTCCCCCATACAAATGTCATCCAATCATCATCTATCTGCTCAGCAAAAAATCAAACACACACCAAAATGAGATACTGGTCTCTGGTTTGAATAAATATACACCACCTGTCTACATATAGCCGGACCCTTTAATCCTGTAAGGGGTGGCCACAAACAAATTGCCTCCAAGTCACCCTGTCTCCTGCCATTTCACTGCTCCCCCCCTCTCATATACGGTACCTCTCCATTCCTACCTTATCCTCAGTCTCCCCTTCCTTCTCCCTCAACTCCTTATGCCAAATGAGGAGGATGGTGGACCGTAGGAGAAAGGGAACTTCTGGTTTCCAGTCCAGGCAGCTGGCTGGTATTAACGTGGCAGCTGGTTGGTATTAATTTGGCTTTCTTCTCCCCCCCTGCTCCCTCTCTGTAGGCGGTTTCCATGGCTCAGTCAACTCACACACCTGAAAATATACTATACATTAGTTCTTTCCTTTCAAACCTTGATTAACAAAAGTAGCTTGTTGGCAGCAAGAACATTATCATCTGGAGACAACATGAGTTAAATAACTTGGCAATACCAAATGCAAGATGTTTTTAATAATAATTCATCCATCTACCCATCATCCAATCCTACATTGCCCCATGTGGAGCATAGGAGCCCAGGGCTAGGCAACTGGTCCCGACATTTAAGATGAGAGTGACCAGCCTCACTCATTCCTGAGTGGCATTACATAAGCAATCAACCCCAACCACCCCTTGGATATAAACCTTCACTGGCTCAATCCAATTGGAACATCACAATTACCCACTAACCCACCAGGCGCCAAAATCTGGTTATATGGTTACAACCCAGCATAGTAAATGGTTTCCTGATATAGACATAATTTCCATCAGTAACCTTCAGAATGACACCAAGGTGTAATGTACAAAATAATTCGCTATGGAAAAGGTGTTAGGAAATCTCAAGTCACATATAATATGGCCCAAAAGCTTATGACATCTAACCTTCAATCCGATGACCTAACAGTAATGAGGGGGATATGAACTAAAGCTCACCCTTTCAATTAGGAAAGGTTGCTTCCTAAATGAACAAAATTGCTTGTCGGTATCCACACTATAATGAACCCCTTCAATACGATGTCTACTAGATTTAATTATTGCAACTGCCACGAGATTTTATTCAACTTATGACATCTCAAAACTCTTCATCTTAAGTGGAACTGCCGAGACAGACAAAGAAAGAGACAGACGGAAGCAGAGAATAACAGAGAGACAGAGGCACAGGCAGAGGAAGATTTAGAGGAAGAGAGATTGGATCACTTGCAAGGACAGGGAAAACTGAGGAGAGGAAATCAGGTAAGGAGAAGGGTAGAAGGACAGAGAGAGAGACTGAGACAGAAAGCAGGAGGGAGAGACAGAGAACATGATGCACAGGTGAGTGCATGCAACTGAGTGAGGTAAACGTGAGAGGATGCGGGGTTTGGAAGTGGACGAAATGGAACGATTCTTTCAGTCCAAAATGGAAGAGGCTGAAAGAGTGCGTAGGATGGGAGCAAGAAAGAGGAAGGAGAAAATAAGTTAC
>NC_137021.1:7500-52500 GCF_032717465.1 Coenobita brevimanus
CCTATATACTTATTTATGTTAGGTTTGCTTATCTTTTTAATTTATTAAATACTTTTGAAATAGCCAAAACAGAGAGCAGCAACCCAAGAGTGTTGCAAATCAGGTGCCTTTTACGAGAGTTTTTCTCTCAAAAGGCTCAGCCAATGAAATATTCACGTTTTTTATTGTTCTTAATGTATACATGTTTTTGGCTAAATAAAACATTTTCAGTTTCAGTTTCAGTTTCAGTGAGCAGATACAGGAAGGTGGTTCGAAACAGCTCTTAAAAACATCCACACACAGCTGGGCCAGGCTGTTTCCTGCAGTCTCATATTTATAAACTCGTTCACAGAATGCTACGCATGGTACTAATAAATGAATATTAAAGATTCTGAATATTACATATGAATATAAGCATTGCGTATCGGCCACGCGTAACAAACCATATTGAAGGGGTTCACCTGAGAGAAAGTGGAGGCAACAACACAAACAAATTAAGCTGAACGTCATCGTACCGAAAGGATTTAATGTCAGGGAAATGTAATAATGCACTTAGAATATTAGGACTACGCGTCACAATATATCCTCAATCAAGTGGATTACACATGGAATACTAACACACAGTACCGTGAAAGGCCTTAATCACGTCACTACGATGATCTCTATTCATTTTATGCTGGCTAACTCCGGATAATTTTATTCAGAAGAGTTCTCATATTCAGGGTGTTGTATTCTACCTCAATTACCCCATTACCTACGATGGCAATATATACATCAGCCTCTAATGGAGGTGACGTCTCGTGTTTATCTTACCTACGCTACTGACTGATATTCTTCGGCTTAGGGGAGGCAATTTCCATAACCTCTTCCCAATGATGACGTCCTTCATATTTTACTTGTTATTCACACATGATTATACTTTAGGTTTGGGCAGCTCTCACGTAGAAAAGGTGTTAAATTCGGTCTGGCTCTCTCCTGTCGACTTTATTCGGCTTGCTAAGAACTAGTTGATTCCAAGAACTTAACCGCACTCCCTGCTCCTCAAGTTCTCCTTCCCCTCCTCAGCAAACTCCTTGGCATCACTTCTTCCCTTCCCTCAGTTCACCTCCCATTCCTCCTAACTCCCCTTTCCTCTCTCCACTAGCTCTTCTTTCCTCCTTCCACTCAAACCATTTCCCTTCCTCCTCCTACCATCACCAAAGACGACTGTGAAGCCAACCAAAAGGGCCAAAGTAAGTTAATAAAGGGGAGTGAGTGTTAACTGACAGAATTACCATCATATTAGGCTAACTCTCTTGCCCAAATACATGGGACGGGAGGGATCCAGAGACAGGAACAGGATAGTAAAAGTTAGGAAATCTATCAACAGAGTCCCTTCAAAATCTGCCTATTTTCAGGAAACATTTCGTTTGGTATTTTTCTTTCGATGGGGAGTGAAATGGAAGATGATGATGATGATGAGGAGGAGGAGAAGGAGAACAGAAACAAAAATAAAGAAGAAAGAGCAAAGGCGAAGAAAAAAAGGAAATGAGAAATAAGGAAAACAAAGGAAAAGGAAGAATGAAGAATATAGGAGAAAGATGAACGAAGAAATGAGAGGAGAAAGGAGAAAAGAATGAAGAATGGAGAGAAAAGAGAAGAAAAAGAAGGTAAGGAAGAAGGTAAGGAAGATGCATGAAGGAAAAGGAAGAAAGGACGACGAAAGGAGAGAAAAAAGAAGAAAGGAGGGAAGAAAGAAGAAAGGAGAGAAGGAAGACTGGAGGGAAAAAGAATGGAAAGAAGGAAAAGAAAGGAGTGAAGAAAGGGGAGGTAAGGAAGAAGAATGATGAAGCAGGAAGAAAAAGGAAAGAACATGAAAGGAGAAACAAGAAAGGAGAGAAGAAATAAATGAGAGAAGGAAGGAGACAACGGAAGGAAGAAGAGAAGAAAAAATGGAGAGAAGAGGAACGAAAGGAGAAAGAATGGAGAAGAAAAAGGGAGCCAAAGAGAAAGAGGAAAGAAGAGGAGAAGAAAGTAGGAGAAAATAAAAGGAAATGAGATGAATGAAAAAGAGAAAGAAAAAAAAAATAAAAGACGGAAGGAGAGGAAGAGAAGGAAGGTCAGGAAGAGGAGGAAGATTAGAAAGAACAGGAGGAAGATTAGGAAGAGGATGAGGAAGAACAGGAGGAAGAAGAGGAGGAAGGAGAGGCAGAAGGAGGAAGAAAAGAAGGAAGAGGTGTAAGATGAGGAAGAATAGCAGGAAGACGTGGAGGAAGAGGAGGAAAAGGAACAGGATGAAGGAGAGGAAGAGGAAGAGGTAAAAGCAGAGGAGGAAGGAAAGGAAGAGGAGGAAGAGGATGACGAGAAACGAGAAGAGGAGGAGAAAAAAAATGGAAGAAGAGGAAGAGAAAGAGGAGGAAGGACGAAATGAAGGAAGAGAAAAGGAAGAGGAAGAACAAGAGGAAGAGGAAGAACAAGAGGAACAAATGGAAAGGGAAGAGAAAGATGGGGTAGAGGAAATGAAAGAGGAAGAGGAAAGGGAAGAGGAAGGAGAAAGAGGAAGAAGAGGAACAGAAAGACCAAGGAAAAAATGGAAGCAGAAGAGGATGAGACAGAGGGAGAAGGGGAAGAGGGAAGAGGAAGAAGAAAGATGAAGAAGAGGAAGAACAGGTAGAGGAAGAAGAGGAAGAGGAAAATGATGAAGAGGAAGAATAGGAAGAAGAGGAAGAGGAAGAAGAGGAAGAGGAAGAGGGGGAAGAGAAAGAGGAGAAGAGGAAGAAACAGGAAGAGATGGAAGAGGAAGATGAGGAAGAGGAAGAAGACGAAGAAGCGGAAGAAAGTGAATATAAGGGAGGGGGAAGAAAATATATAAAATCCAGCTAATCATTTCTAAACTGTCATTATCACATTTAGAAAATAACATGCACGACACAAGCCGGCAGGTAGGTAAGCGTTAACAATCGTAATTGATGATTTAACTGTACAGCAATAATAATAATAATACCTCCCCTATTCCATAGAACATCCAGATAATAACGACATGATGAATGCAATCAGTTTAAACCGGTAAGGAAGTTACAGTAAGAGGTAATTATCAAGAAGCCTGCGCTTACAAAATGTAGGACGATCAAAATGGCTGACCTTGCCGGTGGTGTCGGGGTGGCGGCCGGGCAGTTCACCTTAAGAGTCTTCGGGACCTCAGTCAGGCCCCGTCTCTTCACACCAGAGCAAGGCTATCAGGTCCACAGTCACTCTTGTTCTCGGAGATCACGACAAGACGCATATCCCACACAAATTAAAGAATACTTTCTTCTGCGACGCCACCTGCGGGAAGAGACGGGAACTAGTGTTTTGGAGCAGGGCAGCTGGCACGTGGTGGGCAACGCAGGTGTGCCAACCGTCTCGTGTCACAAGTCAGTAACCTCACCTGCCACAATCCAACGTGCTACGTAATCCACAAGCATCAAACACAACCACACAGGCTACTGACTAATCTATCTGCATTTCGGGATTAATACAAAGTGGTTCTGAGAGTTTCACAAGCCTAGACAACTAATATTAGAAAATAAAATTAAATATCACCTCTCAATCACTGAGTGCATCGGAAGCATTGGTACACTTGATGCAACAGACATGCGCGATGCACAAGCTCAACTGAAGTTGCTACCGATCAGATTTACAGCAAGACTAATAACAGTCAATAAGCCACTTTTTACGGCTCAGTTATGTATAGTTTTTAGCTATATTTAATTACAACACGATGAGTTTGTTAAGAAATGATGATAAGAATTACTGGAATACAATATTTAATCGCACTAAGCAACAGCACTTGTTCATTCCGCCTTTGGAAGAATAGACAAGAGGGGGGGCAGCGGCTGGGGGGAAGGTGGGGGCTGTGGCAGGGGAGAGAGGTTGGGGATATCTTCGTCTTGTTTCACTATTCATAGTAAAAAAGATACACTCTTAGTTATCGGGGATGTGAATGATAGAAACAGCCTCAGGACAATATGATGGAAATGAATGACAAAGAGGAAGGCGAGCTGCAGAGGTGAACGATCAGTGTGCAGATCCGAACACTGTTTAAGATAAAGAACGTCTAATTTCTATCCCGTGTGTTATTTTCCATTACGGTTCGCACTCGGTGAAACTAGGTTTGAAAATAATGCGGTTATGGTTTACACCAATTTAACAAGACATTAATGTGTTCAAGGATACATCGATTAATGTGTGTGTGTGTGTGTGTGTGTGTGTGTGTGTGTGTGTGTGTGTGAGGAGATGGAGGGAATATGAAGGAAGGAGGGATGACGGAGAGAGGGAGAGAATGCCGGTGACACAGAGAGAGTGGAAGAAAGTTGAAAAATGGATTGATGAAGGTGGTGGAAGGAAAGAGGGAAGTCGGTGGTAAGGGAAGAGGAGGAGAAAGAAAAAAATTATGGGAAAATGGGGAGAAGGAAGAGAGGGAAGGAATGGAGAGGGAGGGAGTAGTAGAATGGGTGGTTGGTTGAGGAGAGATGGAGGAAAGTTGGAGGTGAAGGAGAGGGAAAGGAATGAAGAAGGGAGAGGAGGAGGAATGGTTAGAGGTGAAGAGAAGATAGGAGGTTCGAGAGGTGAAAGAGAACGGAGGGAGGGAGGGGGTCACTTCAATATACACGCCACGACTGGTCTCGGTGTTCCCATTTTTCTCTCTTTTTTTTTCCCCTCAGCATTTGCGGTGGGAATCGTGTGCGTTTGTGATATCCAGCCCCTCAAACCTTCCCCTCAATGTGACTTTATGGCCGAGAAATATGGCCAGAGGAGAAAGGTAAGGTGAGAGGGATAACATGGCATGCTAATATGTGTGGAAGGTGGTGTGGAGGGGTAGCGCCCATGTAACTAGTGTCGGTATTGGTGGTGGAGAGGGACGCCTGCACGTGGTGGCACTGATATCACAAGTGGAAAGGTTGGGTGGCAGGGAGACAGGTTAGAGCTGGCATTCTTTATTTTCCCTAACGTTTTGGGCTACACAGGACCCATCTTAGAGAAACTGAGGAGAGAAAATTAAGACTTAAGTTGTACCCTGTGTCTCTCCCACTCAACATTTCCACTTGTCGCAATGGACCAGCTGCCTACTTCATCTTAGGGAAGGTGTTAAGCTCTTCAGTACGATGACCCTCTTTGCTTATTTATTCCTGCTACCTCCAGACGTCTGTAATCAACTCCAGGGAGGACCTAATTTAGCCTTAAAGAATACATGATGCCAATATTTAACCCATCCACTGCGGTAAATCTCTCCTGAACTGAATAAAATCGTCTGGAGGCAGCAAGAATAAATGGAAAAATAAGTCACCGAACTGAAGGTGTTACTGGACAGCCTCTCCCTCCTTCTCCTCCATGTTGGTTGTCTCTCTTGCTGAATAAAATCGTCTGCCGCTACCAAGATTGCCTAAACCCCTTCCCCCCAGGACGTATCTCAGCTTTATTCTTGCTACCTCCAGACGATTCTGGAGAGAGAGAGAGAGAGACCTAGTAGTGACGTAAATGTAGGTTGTATCTGTTGCCTGCAGTACAAAATGTGTCCCCAGGTAACTATAATCAAGTGAAGGCAGCGATAACACAATGAATAAAGGTGTTGTTGTTGTGGCATCGGGTTTATCTGACACAAGAGACAGCTGAACTGCAGGATGAAGTTGTCCTTTTTTTGCAGTTCAATCATTTCCTGTGGCACCCTCGGGGATGCATAGGGCCTCGATGAACTCACACCACCACATCCTATCTTGTGCTAACTCCTCAAGATCTCCCCAACACTCATCTCCAGCTTCCCGTCTCATTGTCCTCACCCACGTCTCTTTTGGCCTTCCTCTACCTCTCCTACCAGGTGCCACCCACCCTGGTGTACCTCGTACTATTCCCTGTCTCCTATACACATGTCCTAGCCACTTCCATCGTGAGAATCTAACATATTCATCGATCGGCTGCACTCCCGTTATTTCTCTAATTCTACTATTTGGTATCCTTTCCCACCACTTAACTCCTAATATTCTTCTAAGTGCTTTATTTTCAAACACCAAGAATTTATTTTCCATAGTCACTGTGCTGTACCAAGACTCGTGTCCATAAATTAAGATACTCCTAACCATTACCTTATAAAGTTTGATTTTTGTATGCACAGAAAAATTGTTATTATTCCAAATATTTTTAAGCATTCCCATTGCCTGATTAGCCTTCTTTAACCTTTCCTTGAATTCAAAGTTCAAAGAACCATCCTTGGCTAAATAAGTACCTAAATATTTAAACCTATCAACTTGCTTTACAACCATACCTCCAATTACACATTCCTGCGCATTTTCCATATTCATATTGATTATTTCAGTTTTTCCACAATTAATAACCAAACCCACCTTGCGACCTTCACTCACCAAACAGTCCAACACACTCTGCATCTCTTCTGGCCCATCACAAATCAAAACTATATCATCTGCATAATCTAAATCCAAAAGTTTCCTGTTCTCTCCCCAAAGTATACCTGCACCGGTTTCTGTTCCAACACGTTTCATAATGTAATCAATGACCAATATAAATAGTAAAGGCGATAGAACACCACCTTGAATTACTCCGGACTTGACTTCAAACGAATCACTCAGACAACCATCAACCATCACTTTACAAAATGTGTCCTCATGCATGTTCATAATGACCCTCACAAACTCCTCTGGTATTCCACAATGTCTCATGATCTTCCCCATAGACTCTCTCGAAACACTATCAAAAGCCTTTTCAAAATCAACAAAACAAAGACTTAACGGTACTCTCATTTCATTAACTTGCTGCATCAAATCTATCTATCTATCTATTGCCAGACGCCTCAATCCCGTTTGGGGTGGCCACAAACAAATCGCCTCCAAGTCGCCCTGTCCCCCGCCATTTCACTACCCTGCTCCCAACTCACACCCCCCTCTCTCATATACCTCTCCACCCCATCCCTCCATCTCATCCTCGGTCTCCCCCTCCCTCTTCCACCCTCCACCTCACTCACATACACTCTCTTCGTCAGTCTTTCACCCTCCATCCTCTCCACATGGCCAAACCACCTCAGTGTGTTCCTCACAACGCTTCCTATCACATCCACATCAAATGCCTAACTATAAAGATCTGATCACTGCAACCACGTCCCTTTCTAAAACCAGCCTGTTCATCCCTCAGAATACCCTCAACCACCGGCTCCAACCTATATAACAACACTCTACTAAAAACTTTCAAAGCTATCGGTGACAAAGAGATTCCCCTCCAATTACCACATTCACTCAGGTCTCCTTTCTTCGGAACTTTAACAATTACACCATTCTTCCAAACTGATGGTAGTAACCCCGTCACCCATATCTTATTGAATAGCTTGGTCAAGATCATTATTAATCTATCCCCCTCCACTTTAAACATTTCCGGAAATAAACCATCCTCCCCTGGTGCCTTATTATTCTTTAACTGTTTTACTGCTTTCTCCACTTCTGCAAGCCTCAACTCTCCTGTTTCTATATTTAAATCTTCCTGAGCAGACGGTATATCCTCTTCTGGTGGTATTGGTCTATTAAGAACTGTCTCAAAATGCTCTTTCCATCTATTTTTAATATCTCCATCTTTGGTCAATAAATTTCCTTCCCTGTCTCTAATTGGTATTTCCTTGCGTTTACCTGCATTACCACTCAGTTCTCTAATCGATTCATATGCTATTCTTTGACTCTGTCCATCATTTTTGTTTATTAGGATTTCAGTCTCTGCAACCTTTTCATCCACACATCTTCTTTTATCTCTCCTAGCTAACCTTCTTACTTCTGAATTCAAACTCCAGTACGCAGCTCTTGCTAATTCAATCTCTTGTTCATCAACGCATTGCATCTCACTCCTCAATTTAGCCTCACCTCTCTTTTTTATCATATCCCACGTTTCCTCTGATATCCATTTCTTTCTCCTGAATCTATGTCTCCTTCCAATCGTACATTCAGCAGTCTCATGCAAAACTTTGTTCACATCCTCCCACATCTCATCTACACTTCTCTCCCCCTCTTCCAACGTTTCCAACACCAAAAACCTATTTCTGCATTCTAATCTGAATTCCTCCTTTTCTTCTCCTTCTCTTCTAAGCTTAACAATATCGTATCTACCAACACCAGATTTTTCCTTCTTCTGATTTTTAAGTTTAAACCTTATTTTTGCAATGCTGAGTTGATGGTCACTACCAATATCCGCTCCCCGTTTAACATGAACATCTAGCAGAGAACTTCTATGCCTCCTACTGATAGCGATGTGATCAACCTGATTTTTATATTTTCCACACGGCGACACCCAAGTTGTCTTGTGTATATTGCAATGCTGAAAGAGTGTGCCTCCGATGACTAAGTCATTTGCTAGACAGAAGCTTCCAAACCTCACTCCGTTTTCACTCATCCTACTACCAACTCCCATCTTACCCATACATGCCTCAAATCCCTCATTTGAACAGCCCATTACTGCATTAAAGTCTCCAACGCAGATCAAAACATCATGTCTAGGTACCCTTCCTACTCCTTCTTGCAACTTTTCATAAAATGTGTCTTTCCTTTCATCGAGTGCATCATTAGTAGGTGCATAACACACAAACAGACTGATGTTGCCATGATTTGATTTAAACCGTGCGTATAACAATCGCTTATCTATAGGATCCCACTCACATAAAGCCTTATTTGCCTTACAACCCAGCAACAATCCTACTCCCTGATAATGCATTCCATCCTGTCGGCCAGATATCAATCAACGTATACCATCCCCCAAATCCAACTTATCGACTCCAGTTAATCTAGTTTCTGTCAGAGCACACATATCAAGTCCGTAATTTTGAAAAACCTTCACTAACTCATCGATTTTACCGTCATGATTTAGCGTTCTCACATTCCAGTTACCAATTTTAATTGTATTTTTTGCATTAACAAAGGAATTAGATTGTAATTGGGGCAACCGTGAGATTCTTAGCACCCCCTGCCCATTTAAGGGCTGCACGGGACTGGGGGCCATTATTGTTCTTTCAGAGTCCATCAAGGTTTCTTGGCTAACTTCCTGAACACCTCGCCACTGTGTTGCAGTCGCAGTAGGCAGCTAACTTGCCTGATTGCCCACACCCGAAAGACCCAGCTATGCTGTAGCCAGTCACGTGCCGGCATGCTTCCCAGCCATTTCACTCTCAAGTAGTTCCTCTGCCTGGATGTGAGAGGGATGTTTGTAGAGCAAGGAAGAGTGGCTGTGCGTGATAGAAATGAATGGAGAGAAATTGTGAATGAATAAATGATGACGCAGCCTTGTGGGGATATTCTCCTACATTTGTCTGATCAGCTGATCAGGCAGATGCGGGTAAAGGGATGGGTCTATTATGATGTGGCAGGTGTAAACCAGCTCTGCTGTAGGGCCTTGCTGTGGATGTCACTGATTGCACGGCGCAATTGTCCCTCGTGCGGTGAGGAATTGTCCCTTCTCCCCCTTGGGGCTAAGATGCCAATGACCGTGTTAGAGAGGATGGGTAAGTGTCGACCTGTCTCGGCTACACCACTTTCCTTGGGGGAAGCATCCTGGGTATATATATATATATATATATATATATATATATATATATATATATATATATGTGTGTGTGTGTGTGTGTGTGTGTGTGCCCTAGTCAAAATGACCTGAGTAGGTTATTCCTTGGGGATTGGGAGCCATTCCTCACCTCACCTGTCCTCACTCCCTACATCCACCCCTCCCCTTCTTTCTCTCTCACTCTCTCTCTCTCTCTATGTCTATTTGCCTCTCTCATATACAGTATATATATATATATATATATATATATATATATATATATATATATATATAGATAGATAGATAGATAGATAGATACAGATATAAATAGATAGATAAATCGACCTACAGAAAAACAGCCAGATAGATATAGGTAGAAATAGACAAGTAGACGGATAGATAGGTGTGTGTGTGTGTGTGTGTGTGTGTGTGTGTGTGTGTGTGTGTGTGTGTGTGTGTGTGTGTGTGTGTGTGTGTGTGTGTGTGTGTGTGTGTGTGTGTGTGGCCCTGGGAAAATGACAGTTCCACAAGGTGACGTCTCTAGAGGTTGAAAATCAACCGTGCTTTGTCAACCTTTTTTAATTTTCATCTATGTGTGAATTGGAATGTCAGATTCCTGGCCAGGTATAAGGAGCCTGCACTGGATGTATATCTCATTCAGTTCGCACTCCAGTTGTTGTAGACGTCTCGGCATCAATTATTTTACTCATCGAAATCCTGTATCATGGAGCATCTGGCCACTGACAGAAAATGCACAAGAAACCGCATCGTAGGAATGGCCATGGCTGGATCAACCCCCTCAGAAATAGCAAGACATCTGGGAATATCAAGAACGACAGTATATTTTTAGTTGAGGCGATATGAAGAAGAAGGAAATGTTGATGTGCGCAAGTCGCCTGGAGGAACAAAGAAAACTACTGCAGAGGAAGAGAGAAGAATTGTGGAAGCAGTTAACCGAAATCCTTTTCTTAAGAGCAGTGAAGTTAAAAGACAGTTGCAGTTAACGGTGTCGGACAGGACAGTGAGGAGAAGACTTCATTCATCAGGTTTTCGATGCCACGTTGCAGCAGTAAAGGAAAAAATGACGGACAGCCACAAAGAACGCCGCCTTCAGTTTGCCCAGCGATACTGTGATGAAGGGCTCGACTTCTGGGCTAGGGTAATCTTCTCAGACGAAAAGACCTTCTCGTCATGCAGCCATGGGAAAGTGCATTGCTGGAGGATGACCAACACTAGGTAAGACCTGCATTCATTTTGAATCCTTAAACATGTTCTTCCATCATCACATCTATCGTTTATTGTTTTAGAGATAAAATAAGCAATTAGAACCATTTTCTTTTCTATTATTATTATTAGACTGAACCGGTGAAGGTTTATATTCAAGGGGTGGTTGGGGTTATTGCTCACGTAATGCCACTCAGGGTTGTGAGGCTTGTCACTCATCTTAAATGTCTGGACCAACATGAACATAAGAACATAAGAACATAAGAAGAGAGGATAACTGCAGTAGGCCGGTTGGCCCATGCTAGGCAGCTCCTAGAAGAGTAACTGAACTACTAGAATGAGATAAGGATAGCAAAGAAGAAGGCTCTCCCCCGCCCTCCAAACCCTCCAGCCGAAGCCGGCAGGAAAAAGTCAGAAAGAACACCACGCCGTATAGAAAAACTGGCGTGGACATTTTACAGGAAAGTGTGAAAGGAGAATAGAGACTATCATAGTGTAACCTGAAAAGAAAATTTATTTTTTAGTTAGTATTGGTTATAATATTTTCTTTATTCTATATCCACCCCTTATTTGTCATATGCTTATCTAGCCTATGCTTGAAACTCTCAATGGAAGAGGCAGCAACTACTTTACTAGGTAGCTTATTCCATTCGTCTACTACTCTATTACCAAACCAATTTCTACCGATTTCCTTTCTGAAACGGAATTTTTCTAGTTTGAAACCATTATTTCTAGTTCTATCCTGTATGCTCACTTTAAGTACCTTGCTAATATCTCCCTATTTATACCATTCATCCACTTAAAAACCTCAATTAAGTCTCCCCTTACTCTACGCCTCTCTAGCGAATGCAGACTTAGTCTTTTCAGTCTGTCTTCATATGACAGGTTCCGGACGTCATGTATCATTTTAGTCATTCTTCTCTGTACATTTTCTAACGAATTAATATCCATTCTATAGTAAGGACACCAAAATTGTACTGCGTAGTCTAAATGTGGCCTTACTAATGCTAGATAAAGTTTCAGTATTACTTTAGATGATCTATTGCTCACGCTTCTCGAAATAAATCCTAGGACCCTATTTGCTTTATTTCTCGCATTAATGCACTGTTGCCTAGGTTTAAGGTCGTTACTAATCATAACTCCTAGATCTCTCTCGCATTCCGATTTGCTAATTTCTTTGTTATCTAAGCTGTATTTAGTATCTCCAATGGTCTTGCCTACGTTAAGTACTTTACATTTTTCAACGTTAAATTCCATTTGCCAAGTTTTAGACCATTTGGACAATGTATCGAGGTCTTTTTGTAAGTAATGGCAATCGTCAGTCGAGTTAATGATACGCCCTATTTTTGTATCGTCATGCTGCTATTGACTCCTAAGTCTAGATCATTTATATATATGATAAATAATAAGGGACCGAGTACTGAACCCTGTGGTACACCGCTAGTTACTAATCCCCAGTCCGACTTAGTTCCATTTATTAATACTCTCTGCTTTCGTCCTTTCAGCCAGGATTCTATCCATTTTAAGATATCGCCGTCTATACCGTGTGCTCGAACCTTTCTAACTAACCTTTCGTGTGGGACTCTATCAAAAGCTTTACTAAAGTCCAGATAAATAACATCGTAAGCTTTATCGCTATCTACTGCCTCATAGACCTCCGAGTAGAATGACAACAAATTTGTGAGGCAGGATCGTCCTTGCCTGAATCCGTGCTGACTTTCGTTTATAAGATTAAATCTTTCTAAGTGTTCTCTAATCTTATTTGCCAAAATTGACTCTAACATTTTTCCTACTATTGACGTTAGACTTATCGGACGATAATTCGACGCAGCTGATTTATCACCCTTTTTAAAGATGGGCACTACGTTTGCGGTTTTCCACGCCTCTGGAACTTCTCCTGAACTTAAAGAGTCATTAAATAACGTTAAAAGTGGCTGACATAATTCTTCTTTGGTTTCTTTTATAATTTTTGCATATATATCGTCCGGACCTGGCGATTTTTGAGGTTTTAACTTGTTAATTTCTTTCAATACGTCCTCCTTATTAATGGTTATTTTACTAAGAATATTTTCCGTATTCTCATGGTAAATATTTGCTGCTTGAGGGACCAGGCTTAGATTTTCCTTGGTGAATACTGATATGAAATAATTATTTAGGATGGAGCACATTTCTTTATCTTCACTGGTAATGTCACCTGATTCTGTTCTGAGTGGTCCTATCCTATCTTTATTTTTCGTTCGGTACATTTGATAAAAACCCTTGGGGTTTACTTTTGATTCACTTGCAACCTTAATTTCATAACTTCTCTTTGCTTTTCTTATCTCCCTCTTTACTTCTCTATTTAAAATTGTGTACCGGTTACGTAAGTGTTCCTCTCCACGTTTTATTTTTCTATATATTCCTTTCCCCGGGCTCCTACGCTCCTCATGGAGCAAGGTAGGATTGGATGATGATGATGATGATGATGATTATCGTTATTATTATTATTATTATTATCATCATCATCATTATTATCATCATTCAGACATTCGGGACGTTTATGAAATAACTCGAAATATATTCGGCTTTCAGTGGTTTGGGATATAATCCATATCCAGCCCGGCAGAGACCAATCGATACCTTAATCCTTAATCACTTGATCATCCGCATTGATCATTGTTTTCCTACGACAGATATAACGAGGCGAACATCTTTTACGAGGGAAGGAGCGGCCACGTCACTTGCAATGTGTGGGGGTGGATCCATCTATATGGTGCTGGGGAGTTGGCTCGGATTGAGGGAAGATTCACCGCAGATACTTACTTTGAAATTTTAGAAGAGGTAATGCTTCCTTCAGTACGGGCCTATGCTCTCCCTTACCCAGAGAAGATCCTCTTCATGCAGGACAATTGTAGTGTTCACACGGCAAGAACAGTGAGGAGGTGGTTCGATGAACAAAATGATGTGGACCTCTTGCCCTGGCCCAGTAAGTCATGTGACTTAAATCCAATCGAAAATGTGTGGGGAAACATTGTCAATTCCTGGGAACAGGGAATGGAGAGAACGCCAGCAAATCTGTTCCAGCATACTCAACGGGAATGGGAAGTCATGCGCAGGAAACAGCACATAATCTATAATCATGTCAGCTCTATGCCAAACCGCCTGCAAGAAGTGATTAGAAATAATGGAGGTTGGACACGATACTGATCGAGAGAGAGAGAGAGAGAGAGAGAGAGAGAGAGAGAGAGAGAGAGAGAGAGTGTATGCAGACGCGAGCTTAAAAGCTGGCTACATTTGTCTAACCGCGAACTGTAGTTATCTTTAAATGTGTTAAAATGCTTTGTTTATTTTATAATAACATGTTTTATTTATTTTATAATAATTATATCAATAAAATCATACTTTGTACTGACATTATCATTCACCCTACAGAACCTGAGAGAGAGAGAGAGAGAGAGAGAGAGACGGGACGGGACGGATCTGGTGATGATTATGGGAGCGTGTGGTGAAATGAGGGATTGCCCCATGCTCTTGGATACCGGAGCATGTCGATCGCTCATTAATCAAGGAACCTATGAGAATTTGGGTGAGACCAAGCCTGAGCTCAGACCGTATCAAGGACGAAGGTTAGTATCCGCAAGTGGTAATGAGCTTGAGGTGGTAGGAGTGGTTAGCCTGCCTATAGGGTTGGCTGGTCACACCTACGAGAGTGAATTAGTAGTGGTGAGGAACTTACCGTGTACTATTTCAGTGATTCTAGGTTCCGATTTTATTTTCGCTCGGAACATATGTATTACACCAGATCCGTTGTGCATAGAGATCGATGGGGAGAAGGTAGAATTACAGTCGGGAGAGGAGAATCTTCGCATAGATGGTGCTTCCTCCTTGCATGTAGTTGAAACCGGCTTATCAGATGACAAGGAGTATATCTCTGGGCGTTGTATGACGAGTGAGACAGTCGTGATTGATCCGTTCACAAGTGGAATGATCTCGTTAGAGACTGAAATTTCAGGATGGTCCTTTGGGTTATTCTCACCTAATCCTGGTAGTACTTTCGCTGCTATGCTGTGGCCAGGGATTGTACAGATGGTCCCGGGCGAGGCGAGAGGAAAGTCCAGGGTTTATGTTGCCTACACTAACGCCACCCCTGACCGGGTCAGTATATCTGGCAGGTACAGGGTGGGGACAATAGAACCGATTGAGGAGATAAGGTGAGACGAGAATCAGGAGGATGAGCAAGGGCAAATAACTGGTGTGAGTAACTAAGCTCTTTCTAAAAGTAGATGAGTTATGTCCACCAGAGACTAAGGAGAATGATGCTCTCAAACGTCTAGTGCGAAAGCATCTTCAAGTGTTTGCCTTGCCTGATGAACCACTGAATATTACACCTTATTTCCTCCATCACATCTGTGCTACAGGACCAGTTGTAAACCGTCGTCCTTATAAGGTACCGGTTAAGTATCACGAAACTCTTAGGCAACAGCTAAATGAACTAAGGGAGCGAAATATAATACGTCCTTCTAGATCACCATATTGTTCACCCTTGGTCCCGGTGGCCAAGAAGGATGGTGGACTAAGAATTTGTCTCGATTTTCGTCATTTGAATAAGCAGATAACATCAGACCCCTTCCCATTGCCAAACATTGTACAAATTCTTTCCCAGTTAGGAGAAAATACTGTATTCAGTAGCTTGGATTTGAGGCAAGGATACCATCAGATCCCTCTGGATGAGGCGTCACGACCGCTGACCGCATTTTCCTCACCAGACGGTCATTGGGAATATAATAGTCTACCGTTTGGCTTAAAAGATGCCCCTGCTGCGTTCCAAAGGATCGTTAACGAAGTCCTGATAGGACTGACAGGGCGTATCAGTCATACTTACCTGGATGACATAATTGTCTATGGTGAGGATTTTGATTCACATGTACAGAACCTAGATGAGGTCCTTGCCAGACTTAAGGAAGCTCAACTTACTCTTAAGTTAGAGAAGTGCAGTTTTTTCAAGGATGAAGTGTCTTACCTAGGACACTTAATTTCTGCAGAAGGCTTGGGGCCCCAACCGGATAAAGTCCGAGCCATAAGGGAAATTGCTGTTCCTAAGACACTGAAGGAACTCCAATCTTTCTTAGGGTTAGTTAATTATTACCGTAGATTCATAAGTGACTATGCTAAGATTGCTCTGCCTCTCACAAAACTGACTCGTGGAAAGAAGGAAGTGAAAAACAGTAAACAAAAAATCGAGTGGAACGATGAGGCTGATCAAGCTTTTAGAAGTCTGAAAAGTAAGCTTACTGACGACATCGTACTCAAGTTTCCCTCCTTTGATAAACCATTCTATCTGACAACTGACGCGAGTGGTACTGCGATAGGTGGGGTATTACAACAGGAAGATGAGGATGGACACCTTAGACCGCTGACATATTTTAGTAGAGCATTAAATAAAGCTGAGCTTAATTATGCCACTATCGAGCAAGAAGCCTTAAGTATTGTGTACGGATTGCGGATAAATCGGCCTCTTGTCTTGGGATACAAAGTGATTGTGCAGACGGATCACCGACCCCTCACGTGGCTCTTTAATGTGAGGGAGCCTTCTGGCAGAATAGCTAGATGGCAGATACTGGTACAGGTTGCCGAATACGACTTAGAGGTATCCTACCTGCCAGGACACCAGAACCGAGTGGCTGACGCCTTGTCAAGTCTTCGCAGAGAGCAAAACGAAGATATAGAACTTATGGCTGTTACGAGGTAAGTAGAGAGTGGAGGACACGACACATGGTCTTCTCATAGCCTTCATCAGCCTCTGAACCACGTAGTCTCGTCTGCTTATACTTGCACTCCTCATACTCCTAATCAGACCTCAGAGCTACCTATCCAAGCCGTATATTACTGTTATCCTGTGTTCTTTTTATCGTTCTTCTTTTTTTCACTTTTTCTGGCCCCATTCATGCCATTCTGCGTTTTGTTTCAATCTTATGCTCTCTTTATCTCATACTCTGTTCTTTTTGTTTTTACTCTCTGCTCTTTTTCTCTTATCCCTCCTCTTTTTCTCTAGTATTCCTGCCACGGTTCGCCAATTAAATATTTCACGGTTTATGATGCAGATACGAGGCTGTAAGTAATGGCCAGGCAAGATGATATATTGAAGCCGTTGCGAATCAAACAGACATATATGGTACAATGTCAGACACAGACTTACACATGCACTTCTAAACTGAATTGGAGTAAAGATATATATATATATATATATATATAGAGAGAGAGAGAGAGAGAGAGAGAGAGAGAGAGAGAGAGAGAGAGAGAGAGAGAGAGAGACAGACAGACAGAGTATAAATTTTTCTTTACAGAACACAACTCACACACCGTAAACACACAGACACACACACACAGATACACACACACATAGACAGACACACACACACCATCTTCTACTTGTACACAGAACCGGCGAAACTTGGACTGTTACACCCGTAGACTTTCAGAGAGCATAATTTCTTATATAGCGATTTTATGGGCGACCGAAAGTTAGGTTAGGTCACTTTGGGCAGGGTTTGGTCTGATTAGATCATTTTTGGTTGGGTTGGGTTCAGATCGACTAGATATAGACGGATTAGGTTAGATTGCTTTAGAATAGCTCGGTTTTGATATATTTTGGGTTGGGTTCTATTGGGTTGGGTTAGGCTGGGTTAGGTTTCGGTTGGATTTGGTCATTTGAGGCTTAAGTGGGTTTCGTTAGGTCGGGTATGGTATGGTTAAGTGAGACTGGGTAGGATTAGGCAGGGTTAGATGCAGTTAGGCTGCGTCAGAATTAGTTACCTTAGGTAGGGAGGTTACGTGAGATAGTGAGGTTAAATACAATTAGACTGGGTTAGGTGAGGTTAAGTTAGATTAGTTTGGGTTATTTTAGGTTGAATTAGGTCACTCGAGGTTGGGCCAGGTTCAGTTCGAGCAAATATGGATAGGTTTGGAGAGACTGGCCTAAAATAAGATTCAGAAAACGTTATAAACACAACCCCCTCCTCCCATCTGATTCTGTGACCTACGTCTTGGCTTCAGTCTTTCTCTCCCTATTTCACTCTCTCGTAAAAGTCTTGGTCCCTGTCGAAACGCCTAAATTTACTGCATTGTCAAAGTGGTTTATGCATTGCGGTCTTTTCTTGGTCGGTCCTTCCAAAGTCAAGTATCGCAGGAGGTGGACGTGGTTTTGTGTGTGTGTGTGTGTGTGTGTTCGTGTGCGTGTGCGCTTGAAGCTGTGTGTACTTGAGTAATGCCCACATGCACACACAAAGGCCAGGACAGTAGTGTGTGTGTGTGTGTGTGTGTGTGTGTGTGTGTGCAAACGTGTGTACTTGACTGATATCCACATGCATACACACAAAGGCCAGGACACACAGAGTAGTTGTTTATGTGTGTGTGTGTGTGTGTGTGTGTGTGTGTGTGTGTGTGTGTGTATGTGTATGTGTGTGTTAGTGAGCGTGTGCGCTAGAATCTGTGTGTACGTGAGTAATGCACACATGCACAAATCACAATAGATACCATGGACAGTAGTGTGTGTGTGTGTGTGTGTGTGTGTGTGTGTGTGTGTGTGTGTGTGTGTGTGTGTGTGTGTGTGTGTGTGTGTGTGTGTGCAAACGTGTGTACTTGACTGATATCCACATGCATACACACAAAGGCCAGGACACACAGAGTAGTTGTTTATGTGTGTGGGTTTATGAATAGACTACACTTACACTCAGGCCAGGACAGACATAGGGTAGTGTGTGTGTGCGTATGTGTTTGTATGTGTTAACAGAATACACATACAGAGTACCATGTGTGTGAACAGAATATGTAGAGTAGCATGTGTGTGTGTGTGTACGTGTGAATAGAATACACATGTAGACGTGTGTGCTACCCACACTAACACCCTCTAATTCTTTCAGCCAGGATTGGAGACGTAGCGTGTATATGTCAGGACTCCATATTATAATTACAAATCATAATAGATAGCATGATGGATAGATAGATAGACAGATAGATAGACAGACAGATAGAAGCAGCAAGTACGTGTGGACATTCAAGTGCATATACATACATACCAGTTCTCACAAACCACTTACTAAAGTCAGTCAATAATATCTTTACAAACACTCCCGACGCAGTGGCAAGCGGCATGCATCTTTTTTTTTTTTTTTTTTTTTTTTTTTTGGGGTGGGGGGGGGGGGGGGGGTTTATGTGTATTAAACCTTAAAGATTCTTTAGTATGTTGCGTTTATTGTTTTGATATAAACACAATTTCCATCAGTAACCTTCAGAATGACACCAAGGTGTAATATACAAAATAATTCGCTATGAAAAAAGGTGTTAGGGAATCTCAAGAGTCACATATAATATGGCCCAAAAGCTTATGACATCTAACCTTCAATCCGATGACCTAACAGTAATGAGGGGGAAATGAAGACTAAAGCTCACCCTTTCAAGTAAGAAAGTCTGCTTCCTAAATGAATAAAACTGCTTGTCGGTATCCACACTATAATGAACCCCTTCAATACGATGTCTACTAGATTTAATTATTGCAACTACCACGAGATTTTATTCAACTTATGACATCTCAAAACTCTTCACCTTAAGTGCAACTGCCAAGACAGACAAAGAGACAGAGCGGAAGCAGAGACTAACAGAGAGACAGAGGCACAGGCAGAGGAAGATTTAGAGAGAGAGAGATTGGATCAGTTACAAGGACAGGGAAAACTGAGGAGAGGAAATCAGGTAAGGAGAAGGGTAGAAAGACCAAGAGAGAGACTGAGACAGAGAGAAGGAGGCAAAGACAAAGAACATGATGCAGAGGTGAGTGCATGCAACTGAATGAGGTAAACGTGAGAGGATGCCGGGTTTGGAAGTGGAGGAAATGGAACGATTCTTTCAGTCCAAAATGGAAGAGGCTGAAAGAGTGCGCACATATTCATTCACGCAAACACTGATACAAGCACTGATCAGAGCATGCACGCACAGTAATACACGCAGGCACTAATAGGCACTGATACACACAGGCACTGAATCACACAGGCACTGATACACTATCTATCTATCCATCTATATACCTAGGCTGCTTCCCCCAAGGAAAGGGAGGTAGCTGTGACAGGAGGACACACTCCCCATTTACTCATCCATTCAAAGACGTTCATTCGCATCTTAGCCCCAAAGGGGAGAACGGACAGATCCTTACCGCACCACACTGCACAAGGGTCAACTGCGCAATGCAATCAGTGACATCAGCAGCAGGGCCCGACAGCAGAGCTGCTTTACCCCTGCCACATCATACCAGACTCATCCCTTTACCCGCACCTGACCTGAAATAGCTGATCAGACCAAATGGGGGAGAATATCCCCTCAGGGCTGCGTCATCACTTATTCATTCACAATTTCTCTCCACCCATTTCTGTCACGCAAAGCCACTCTTCCTTGCTCAACAGACGTCCCTCTTGCATCTAGCGCTCTCTTCACACTGTCCATCCATCCTATTTCTGGTCTTCCTCTCACCCTTACACCTCTCACATCAGATCTAGTTATCTTTTTCACCAATCGATCATTATTAATTCTCTCCATATGCCCAAACCATCGCAACACCCTCTGCTCAAATCTACCAGCCATCTCCCGAACAACTCCAGTTCTCCTTCGCACTTCATCATTCCGCACTCGATCCATACGCGTCACTCCACACATACTCCTCAGACACCTTATCTCCATTACATTCAAACTTTTCCTTTCTGCTACACCCATATTCCATGTTTCAGCCCCATACAATGCAGTCGGTACCACAACACCCTCATACAGCCTTCTCTTTACGTCCATTCTAAGCGAACGACATCTAAACACTTTTTTGATTCCTCCCAGCACCTTTCCTACTTCATTTATTCTAAACTTCATTTCTGCATCTATTCTTCCATCCACAGAAACATGTGACCCTAGATATTTAAAACACTCTACTTCCTCAAGCAACTCGCCATTCAAAACTATATTCATCCCCCTACCATCTACCAACCTCGTACACTTCACCACTTTACTCTTATTCCCATTTACTTTCAATTTCCTCCTTTCACACACCCTTCCAAACTCCTCTACCAACTGTCTCAATCTCTCCTCTGAATCAGCCACCAGTGCAGTATCATCTGCAAACAGCAGCTGCTTCAGATTCCACTCTCCACCATCAACATTCACCAGACTCAGACCTCCACCTAAAACTCTTGCATTCACCTCCCTTACAACACCATCCATGTAAATATTAAACAACCAAGGCGACATCACACATCCCTATCGCAGCCCCACTCTCACAGGAAATCACTCACTCACAGCATTTCCCACTCTTGCACACGCTCTACTATTTACATAAAAACTTTTCACCCCTTTTAGTAACCTACCATCAAGTCCATACAATCTTAAAACAGTCCACAAAGCCTCCCTATCAATTCTATCATACGCTTTCTCTAAATCCATAAATGCCCAAAACACATCCTTACCTTTCGCTAAATACTTTTCACACATTTGTCTCACAGGAAACACCTCATCAACGCATCCCCTCCCTCTCCTAAAGCCACACTGCTCATCATCAATCACTCCCTCTGTACCCTCTCTAACTCTCATAATTAACACTCTACCATACACCTTACCTACAACACTCAACAGACTTATACCCCTAAAGCTAGTACATTCATACTTATCACCCATACCTTTATACAACGGGACCATACAAGCACTTGCCCAGTCAATTAGCACCATACCTTTCTCAAAGCACACATTCAACAATCTTACTAACCAGTCAACAATAGTCACTCCACCACCCTTCAGGCTTGAGATTTTATTAGGCCTTGTGGTATTATTCTTACAAAACTCATGGCCTCATAGTGCCAGGGATTGATTCCTGGCACTGCAGCATCCTATCCTATCATCATCAGCATCATCATCATTGTCACTGTTCTCAATGAGCAAGTAATATGAGTACCTAGATTAAGTTAACTGGCACTGTATACTCTAGTGGTGGAAAGATCTACTTAGCCTACTGAGGCTGGCACTGCCACTAATCCTAATTATCATCATTAGGGATTATCATTAGCTCTCATCATTAGGCATTATCATTATCAACAGCTCTGCCTCCTTTTCCCACCCAAGGATGGGGTGAGGAATTCTCAATTAAAATTTCATAAGTAGGGGAGCAACTGTAATACTCTGTACATCTCAACTTGGCTAAGAGTGATTTAGAAAGGTGTAGGTATATGTGCGGGAGTCAGTGAGAATGAGAGGGCAAGAGAGGGAGTATGTCTGATGATAAGCAAGAAGTGGAAGGAGAATATAAGAGAGTATGGAACAGTGGGTGCAAGGATTGTATGGGTGAGGATGAAAGTAGGTATACAAGCATGGGCGATTGTATGTGTGTATGCTCCAACAGAGCATCGAGTGGCAAGAGTGAAAGATGAGTTTTGGGCGAGAGTAGAAGCATGTATGGACAAGTTTGAGAGGAGCGAGAGAGTGCTGTTGATTGGAGACATGAATGGCAAAGTCGGGAATGTACGAATGGATGGAGTGGTTGGTCAGTGGGGTGTGCCAGCAGAAGTAGATGGGAATGGTAGTGCTTTGGTGGACATCTGTGCTGGTAAGGGGTTGGCAATAGCCAACACCTACTTTCGTCATAAGATGATCCACCGGTATACATGGAGAGTAATGAGGAGGATGGATGGTGAACTTGTTGAACGAAAGGCAATGATAGACTACGTGTGTGTGGATGAGCGAATGAGAAGACAAGTGTTGGATGCAAGGGTGTGGAGAGGGTGGGGGAATGGAGTCTCGGACCATCACTTTGTGATGGCCAAGGTAGAGCTGCAAAGAAAGTGGCTGAGGAGGCGAAGGGGAAGACAGGAGGAAACAGCTCCTGTGAGAAGAGTGGAGAAATTGCAAGATAGTGAGAAGAGGACAGAGTATAAGAGCATAGTGGAAGAAAGATTGGGAAGGTATGAGCTAGAGCAGATGGAAGGGGTGGAAGACGTATGTAAGATATTCACGGAAGAGATAAGCGCAGCGTGTGAGGTGGTTTGTGGAGTGAGGAGGAGATGCAAGGGTGTGCAAGGGACAGCATAGTGGAATGATGAGGTGAAACGAGCTGTGGAACAAAAGAAGAAGGCATATGGTGAATGGTTGGCGAGTAGAGGTAGGGGAGAAGATGAGAGAGAGAAGAGAGAGGTATATATGAGCAGGAGAAGGGAGGTTAAGAGACTGGTGAAGGAGAGTAAGAAGAAAGTGGATGAAGAGTTTGGGAGGAATCTGAGTGTGAAATGGAGGGAGAGTAAGAAATTGTTTTGGAAGGAGGTAAAGAAAGTAAGGCAGTGTGCAAGGGGAAATAGTAGGGGAGTGAAAGATAGGAATAATATATTGTTGGTGGAGAAGAGAGAGAAATTGAGGAGATGGAAGGAGCACTTTGAGGATTTGTTGAATGTAGAGACTGAGAGCAGTGTGAGTATAAGTGGTTGGGGAATGGCTGGGAGAAGAAGAGATGAGAGGAGGGAGGAAGAGATCAGTAGGTCGGAAGTAGTGGAAGCGATGAAGAAGATTAAGCTGGGAAAGGCCCCAGGAATTGATGGAGTGTGTGGTGAAATGCTTAGGTATGGGGGTGAGATTGTTGTGGAGTGGATATGGAAGTTGTGTAGATTGGCTTGGGAAGAGGGGAGGGTTCCAAAGGACTGGAAATCAGGTATAATTGTTCCTCTGTACAAAGGAAAAGGGGAGACAGAAGTATGTGGTAACCATAGGGGTATTTGCTTTCTTAGTGTGACTGGTAAAATATATGGTAGAATACTCATTGATAGGGTTAGGCATATGACAGAGGAGCTAGTTGGAGAAGAACAAGGGGGATTTAGGAAGGGAAAAGGGTGTGTAGATCAGATATTTGTTCTAAGATGTTTAGTGGAGAAGTATCTAGAGAAGGGAAGGAAAGTGTACGCTGCCTTCATGGACTTGGAGAAAGCTTATGACAGAATAGATAGGAAAGGTATGTGGAAGGTATTAAGAATATATGGAGTGGAGGGGAAATTGTTGAGTGCTGTGAAGAGTATGTACGAGGGAGCTAGGGCTACGGTGCGAGTGGATGGTGAGCTGAGTGAGTTCTTTGATCTCAATGTGGGACTGAAACAGGGGTGTGTAATGTCTCCATGGCTGTTTAATATATATATGGATGGGGTCATAAAGGAGGTACAAGGTAGGGCAGTGGATGTGGGGGTGGCCCTAATGAATGAGGGTGAGATTTGGAAGCTTCCGGTGTTGCTGTTTGCTGATGATACAGTATTGTTGAGTGAAGATGAATGGGAGTTGCAAGGTTTGGTGAATGAATTTGGGACAGTGTGTAGGAGGAGGAAGCTGAAAGTTAATGTAAACAAAAGTAAAGTTATAGTGTTTGAGAGGAATGAAGTCACAGAGTGTGCAGTGAGGTTGGATGGTGAGGATATGGAGAATGTGAGTGCATTCAAGTACTTGGGTAGTGTGATGAGTAAGGATGGAACTTTGGGGGATGAAGTACGTGAAAGGGTACAGCAGGGAAGGAAGGTTGTTGGCACGCTGAAAGCAGTGATGAGAAATAAAGAGGTGAGTATGGAAGTTAAGAAGTCTCTGCATGATGGTATTGTGATCCCTACCCTGACTTATGGAAGCGAGGCGTGGACCTTGCAAGAGGGGAACAAGTCAAGAGTGAGAGCAGTGGAAATGAGTTACTTGAGAGGAGCATGTGGAGTGACATGGAGGGACAAGTTGACGAATGAAGAAGTGAAGGAACGTTGTGGGGTAGATGTGGATGTGGTTCAAAAGATTAGGAGAAATAAACTGAGGTGGTTTGGACATGTGGAGAGGATGGAGAGTGAAAGACTGACTAAGAGGGTGTATGTGGGTGAGGTGGAGGGAGGGAGAGGGAGGGGTAGACCGAGGATGAGGTGGAGGGAGGGAGAGGGAGGGGTAGACCGAGGATGAGGTGGAGGGATGGAGTTGAGAGGTATATGAGGGAGGGGGGGGTGAGTTGGGGGGAGGGGAGTCAAATGGTGGGTGACAGAGTGACTTGGAGGCGTTTTGTCTGCGGCCACCCTTTGCGGGATTAGGGCGTCGGGCTGTAGATAGATAGATAGATAGTCTTACTCTGCTTCAGGGCTTTGGGGATTGGGCTGTAAATGACACAAATCTTTGCCAAGTCAAGGTGGACAAACCAAAAATTTTCTAACTCACTTTTCACAAGGGCGGTAATAGCCGTAGTTGTAGTGGTAGGTGTAGTAGTAGCAGTAGATAAGATTTGAAGACAGATGGCCTAGGGTAACCTCTTCTGACCAGTTAATTTCCCCACAGGTTAAAGGCCACTGTGTTGCAAGGAGCCTGCAGCACCAACCCCAATGTAGCATTGTCGCCCATCGCAGCATCGACATCGATTGCTGCATCGCTAACCCCATCACAGCAACGACATCGATTGCAGCATAACTAATCCCACTGCAGCATCGACATCAATCGCAGGATCACTAACCCCATCGCAGCATCGACATCAATCGCAGCATCACTAACCCCATCGCAGCATCACTAACCCCGTCGGCAGTGGTAACACCAACACAGCAACAACGGAAACATCAACACGAGTTTCACAGGCAGCCCCTGAAAATGTGGCAGGTTTTTAGGAGATAATCTCAGCTCTGTTGATAATTTAACTCTTTGTCTGTGGAGGTGTTCAATACAGATCTTAGTTAACTCTTAATGTATTGGTGCTGGAGTGGCACTACTAGGATGAAAGGGGGGAGATTGCCTTCCCTATCCCCCAACAGGAGAAAGGTGGACTACAGAAGGGTAACTCAGCCTGCCATCCACTGAATTCATATTCTGATGGGCCTGGGGTTGCAACTACTACAGCTACTAGTACACGAGAACAAATACGAACAAATCCATTTTACATCATTTGTCTGGCTCAATTCCCTGGTAATAGTCCCTCATGTACTTCCTTATTCCCAGAAAGGAAGATTGTGGACTGCAGCAGAACATGACAATCCTATGGTTCTGCATTATTTACATAAGTCTTAATGACTAGTATTATTCTTGTGTTACTGTTTTGTTACTACTCAAGACTGAATATGAAAAGATAGCAGTTTAGATAAATAGGTAGTAGGAAACGGGGTTGTACATAGACTTAATTTCTTCACAGAGAGGGCTGTCTCCTAATATGAATAAAACAGTCTGGTGGTAGCAAGTATAAACTATATGACATCAGCAGAAGGCCCCATACTACAGGTCCCTTTGGCAAAATAAAAGATGTCACAGCCAAAAGAAAACAAAAAATCCTGCACTTTTACCCCTTTTGTAAGATGAGGTACTTTAACTGGTTATAATAATAATAATAATAATAATAATCTATCTATCTATGTATCTATTGCCAGACGCCTCAATCCCGTTTGGGGTGGCCACAAACAAATCGCCTCCAAGTCGCCCTGTCCCCCGCCATTTCACTCCCCTGCTCCCAACTCACACACCCCTCTCTCATATACCTCTCCACCCCATCTCTCCATCTCATCCTGGGCCTCCCCCTCCCTCTTTCCCCCTCCACCTCACTCACATACACTCTCTTCGTCAGTCTTTCACCCTCCATCCTCTCCACATGGCCAAACCACCTCAGTGTGTTCCTCATAACACTTCCTATCACATCCACATCAACACCACAACGCTCCTTTATATCCTCATTCGTCAGCCTGTCTCTCCATGTGACTCCACAGTTTCCTCTTAAATAACTCATTTCCACTGCTCTCACTCTTGTCTTGTGTCCTTCCAACAACGTCCAAGCTTCACTTCCGTACGTTAGAGTTGGTATCACAATACTGTCATGTAGTAATTTTTCACTTCCATGCTCACTTCCCTGTTTCTTATCACTGCTTTCAAAGAACCAGCAACCTTTCTTCCCTGCTGTACCCTTTCAAGCACTTCACCCTCCAAACCTCCATCCTTACTCATCACACTACCCAAGTACTTAAACGTACTCACATTTTCTAATTCCTCACCATCCAACCTCGCTGTACATTCACTGACTTCACCTCTCTCAAAGACCATCACTTTACTCTTCCCTACATACACCTTTAGATTCCGTTTCTTACACACACTCTCCAACTCATCCACCAAGCCTTGCAGCTCCCCTTCGTCTTCACTCAACAACACAGTATCATCTGCAAACAACAGTACAGGGAGTTTCCAAACACTATCCTCTCTCACCAGGGCCACTCCCACATCCACTACCCTAACTTGTACCTCTTTTATTACCCCATCCATGTACAGATTGAACAACCATGGAGACATGACACATCCCTGTTTCAAACCAACTTTCAAAGAGAAAAAATCACTTAGTTCACCATCCACACGCACTGCAGCCTTCGCACCATCGTACATACTCTTCACAGCATTCAACAACTTCCCATCTACTCCATATATTCTTAACACTTTCCACAATCCTAGTCTATCCATCCTGTCATATGCTTTCTCCAAATCCATGAAAGCCGCATACAACTTCTTTCCCTTCTCTAGAAAATTTTCCACTAAAGATCTGAGAATGAATATCTGATCTACACCTCTTCCCTTCCTAAAGCCTCCCTGTTCTTCTCCAACTAATTTCTCTGTTCTTTCTCTAACTCTGTCAATAAGTATCCTATCATACACTTTTCCTATTATACTAAGACAAATGCCCCTATGATTACCACACACTTCTTTTTCCCCTTTTCCTTTATACAAGGGAATAATTATACCTGACTTCAAATCCTCTGGGACTCTACCTTCCTCCCAGGCCAATCTGCACATCTTCCACATCCATTCTACTACTATCTCTCCCCCATGCTTCAGCATTTCACCACACACTCCATCAATTCCTGGGGCTTTCCCTGATTTAACTTTCTTCATTGCTTCCACAACTTCTATCCTACTGATTTCTTCCTGTCTTCTCACCTCCCTCCTTCTCCCAGCCATTCCCCAACCACTTATACTCGCATTATTTCCATCCTCCACGTTCAACAATTCCTTAAAGTGTTCTCTCCATCTGCTCACTTTTTCTCCCTTCTCCACTAGTAATCTACCATTTTTATCTTTCACTCCCCTGCTAACTTCACTTCCATCCTGTCTTACTCTTTTCACCTCTTTCCAGAACATTTTCTTACAGTCCCTCCACTTTACACTCAAATTCCTTCCAAATTCCTCATCCACTCTCTTCTTACTCTCTCGTACTAATCTTTTCACCTCTCTCTTTCTTTCTACATATAACTCTCTCTTCCGCCTCTCAACTTCTTCCACGCCCCAATTTCTCATCCATTCATTGTATGCTTTCTTCTTTTGTGCCACAGCCCGTTTCACCTCTTCAGTCCACCACGCTGTTCCTTGCACCCCCCTCCGTCTTCTCTTCCTTCCACACACCGCATCACATGCTGCACATATTTCTTCTGTAAATATTCTACACACACCTTCAACGTCCCCCATCTGCTCCAATTCATATTTGCCCAATCGTTCCTCCACTTCTCTCTTATACTCTGCCTTTTTCTCATCCTCTTGTAACCTTTCCACTCTCCTTGCAACTACTCCTTCCTCTCGTCTTTCCCTTCCTCTATTCCTCCATCTTACTTGAACTTTAATTCTGGCCACCACCAAGTAGTGGTGAAAAAGTCCACTCCCCCAACCTCTATAAACTCTTGCATCCAATATACATCTTTGCATCCTTTCATCCACACACACATAATCAATCATTGCCTTCCTTTCACTCAGTTCACCACCCACCCTTCTCATCACTCGCCATGCATACCTGTGGATCATTTTATGCCTGAAGAGGGTATTGGCTATCACCAACCCCCTCCCAGCACAAATGTCCACTAACGCACTCCCATTCTCATCTACCTCAGCAGGCACACCCCACTCACTGTCGGAAATTTAGGAATAATTCCTCCTATTTTCTATTTTAGTTGGTGATGGGCAGTCGTATTTTGGAAGTATAATGTATTATACGTAACCCAGGGTGATGGGTATATAGGATTACGTATATTTATACTATGGTTCATAATTTGGTCTTTTTCCCAGCCATGGATGGAATGTGCACATATGCATTTTTAGTTATTTGATTGGTGGATCGCCTCTGTTCTTCTCTCCAGAGGTCTAAGTTTTAGTCTCGGCTAGGCCTCGGTCAATTACGAGTCTCGAGACCTCAGTTGCTCGGACTCTCGACAATGCTCTCAGTCCTAATTCATTGAGTCTTAGTCTGAGATGATCTCGAGTCGAGTCAGAGGCAGTCCCGGTCATGCCTTAGTCACGCTTGGAAGCAGTCTAACCACTCTGGTGGTATTGAGAGAGAATTCGGTTGGGACAGACTGGACTGATTAATTAATTTACGACAGTGCTTCCTCCTAGATGGGAATGAACATTATCAATTCACTTTAATTTATAAATAGTGTAAATAGTAATGCTTACGTAAAAAGTACGTATTTGGTCCAGGCCGTAACCTCCAGTAATCCGCCAAGCACTAGCAACAAGCAACATCTTCAACAACCATATGGCAACAACCTACAAGCCTCTCCATTGCTACTCTTAAGCTAAGTAACTAAATGACCCTTAGTGGCGAAAGACTGGGCGAATAATATTTCACCAGGGTTTCCAGCTTTTATTTGAGGATCCTTAAATAGATCGTTTAGTTGCTTAGTAGGGAACACAACCTACACGTCATTACGATCCAGGTGAGTCCTGGGAGTAAGACATATATATCCGGACAAATTATGTAGTGTTGTAGGCCTATTTTGTCTTGTTTAGTGCAAGTGATTAGCCAGTTAAATATTTACGACACTACCGGGGGTATATTCTAAATTTTTCTAATTTTTCCCCAACAAAGTGGTCCTTCGAACCGGATTGTTAACACTCCAACATGGCGACTGCTCTGGAATTAAATTATTATCGGGTGGCTTATATAGGCCACTCTCTGGTCACCTGTGACACCTTGATGTCTATGCCTTCACCATGGCCCTTGGTGACCATGGAGATGATCAGAGTAGGGGGTGCCAGAGCAGACAAGTTTTTTGAGTACGAGGAATTTGCAGAAGTACATAGACCTGGCTATAATTTGGTTATAGTCATGTTGGGGGGAAACGATATTAATGAGTCAACTGACGTGCAGGACTTAGTGGCTACACTACTACAAATTAATGAGGCTATAGAAGATGCAGGTGCTAAATGTGTGATATGCACTGTAGAAAAGAGGGAATATCCACATAATCATCCTCGATATGTGGATCCCATTGTTTACAATAAGATCATGAACGCGGTTAATAAGAAAATAACCAAGGAACTAAAAGGGAAAATTATTTTGCTTGGTGGTAAGACCTATCCTCTGGAGGTACGAGTCATGGACCAAATTCACCCTACTTGGGAAGGAAGACGTAGAATTTGGGCCAAGGTGCGAGGAGCTATTAAATTTCATTATGATCAGTGGGTTGCTAACACAAACTAAATATGGATTAATTTTGTAGTAACCCCTAGAAGGCTTTAATTTGTAATCTAAATTTAATTGTACTATTAATTTAGTTGTTCAGATTTATGTATCATTCTTAGTATTGCTGTTTGATGCTGAATTCTTCTATGTACATTTAGTTAATTTAATTCTAGTGGTTTCATTGCTGTAGGCTACATTTAGTGATTCTATTAATTTTGATTTTCAGACTTGGTTCTAATATGTCCTTGTCAAGGAGGATTGCAGGCCATAAGGCCTATGTCACCACTCTCAGTGGTAAAGTAAATGATGAATTCCAATCCTCTGACAAAGACTACACTAAACTTAAGGCCTGGAGCCAGCAATTACAGAACCAGCTGACTGTCATGGGAACACTTTATGATTCTTTATTGGAAGCCACAAAGGACGATGATGAATTTAATGAAATTTTTATAGCTAAGACTAACGAAGAAGAGAGAATTTGCCTACTAATAGCTCAAATTAATTCCTCTCTGAAAAGTGAGTCTACCCATTTAACTTGTCCAAGGGCTGAGTCGAAGCTGCCCACACTTAAACTACCCGAGTTTGATGGCACTTCGGCTAATTGGAATTCCTTCTGGGATCAATTTGTTGCCAGTATTGATTCCAGAAAAGATCTTAGTCCAGTAGACAAATTAAATTATTTAAGAGGAGTGTTAAAAGGTGACGTGAAGAAACTCATCGATGGTTTCAGTATGGAAAGTGATGGATATAGCAGTGCAGTGCAGCTACTTAAGGCAACTTTTGATAATCCTAAGAGAAAACAGCACGAACTTGCAATGCGACTGCTACACCTTAAAACTCCTATTCATACTTGTAATTCCTTGGCCGAATTTAGGGCTAATCTAGAATGCACCCTTAGGAAATTGGAAAAAATGGGGTGTGATTTAAGTAGTTCCAGTTGGCTTATCTCTCCACTAGTAATGAAAAAGTTACCCAGTAAAACTATTGAGAGAATCCAGCATGTAACAAATGAAGATTATCCCCAGCTACAGGAAATTAGGGACTCATTATTAAAAGTTATTCATCATTTAGAGTCCAAAGGGCCTGAAGCTAAATCAGATTCCAGTACTAAAGGTGCTTTAACTAAAGAGAAGCCTGATAAAGTCAAATTATCTCCTAAATCAATTCCTAAGATTTACCACACTTCAGAACAAGTATCTTCACCCACATCTCCCAAGAATGCTCAGTCACAAACCTCTGCATCGGCTAGTCAGCAGCCAGCTCAGCAGCTGAAGTGTATTTTGTGTGATGGAGCACATCTGTCCAAGAGATGTGAGGCGTATTCAGGTCGTTCTACTCGTGTAGAAAGACTCGAACAGATAGGACGGTGTGGTAGATGTACTTGTAGGCACAAGACTGATCAATGTAACTTCAATTTGAAAAGATGTGACCTTTGTAAAAAGGGGTTTCATCACAATGTCTTGTGTGATAAGCTGAATACACTTAATTCACAAATTTGCTCAGTCACTCCAACAAATCAACATACCATTTCAACTGCTTTACCGGTTGGAGCTGTTCATATTATTAAGAATAAATCTCAAATTAAAGCAAAAGTTCTTTATGACCAAGGATCACAGAGGACATTCATTTCTCAGGACCTAGTAAACAAGCTTAAATTAAAGCCTAGTGGTACGATTAATTTACAGCTGTCCGGCTTCATTAGTGAAGATCAGAGAAGAGAATATCAGCTAGTTAAGATTACTGTTAAAGCTGGCAGGAAGTACACTAGACTAGAGGCTGTGGTTAGAGACACCTTACCTAACAACATAAGAACAGATGGTCTAGAGAAGTGTTTGACCTATTTGAAAGATCAACAAATTAAAGTATCTGATCCTGGTTTGACTGATCACATAGATAAAATAGATCTCCTTATTGGTGCTGATTTCTATCCTAAATTAGTTTATGGTCTCATTAAATTCAAGGGCATAAATTTCCTAAAAGTACAAGGAGGATTAGTTGTATATGGCAATATTCCTGACAAGTTTGTAAGTACAAGGAAAGCAATTCAGGTTGCTATGGTAACGAATATATGCTTGCAGCCCTCACTAAATTCAGAAGAGCCTGACATTTCCAATTTGTGGAAAATGGATAGCATTGGCATTAAACCTGAACAGGTAACTCACGAAGAAGCTTTTGTGCTTGAAAATTATAAAAAGACTGTTCAGTACTATGATGACCAATATTGGGTAAAACTTCCTTGGAAAGTCAATCGACCTAGTTTGCCCACAAATTATAAATTAGCTCTTAATCGCCTAAATTCAAATTTAAAGAGACTTAAAGGTGAAGGAGATTTACTAGATAAATATGATCAGTTAATCAAGAGTCATTTAGAAAAGGGGTTTATCGAGGAAGTTAAGCAGGCACAGGTTGGACAAAATACTCATTATATTCCTCATTTGGCAGTAATGAGAGACAGTAAGACTACACCTGTGCGAATAGTATTTGATTGTAGTGCCAAATTAGGCTCCCACACTAACAGCTTGAACGATTGTTTGTACACTGGTCCAACTCTAACCAAAAATCTATTAGATGTGCTGCTAAAATTCAGAACTAATGAATATGCCTTTACAGCAGACATCAGCAAAGCTTTTTTACGGATACAACTTCAAGAAGAAGACAGGGATTTCACCAGATTTTTGTGGCCAAGTAATCCTCATGATGATAACAGTTCTCTGGTAACTTACAGATTTAAATCAGTCCTTTTTGGAGCCACTAGCTCACCCTTCTTGTTGCAAATGACGCTAAATTATCACTTAGAGCAGCAAAAAGAAAATATAGAAGTGGCTAACCAAATTAAAGATTCGCTATATATGAACAATCTTCAGGGGACTGTAAATACTGAGGAGGATCTAAAGAAATTTCATCTGATAGCCAACAAGATTATGCAAGAGGCTAACATGCCATTGCAGGAGTGGACATCTAACTCCACTGAAATAAATTCTGATTCTGAAGTCTGTAATAAAATATTAGGATTGTGGTGGGATCCAGACATTGATGTCCTTAATGTAAAAAATGTAGAGTGGGATACAGTTGATAGCAAAAGATCTTTATTAAGTAACATTAGTAAAATTTTTGATCCCCTAGGACTAATTTCTCCCCTAACTATTCCTTTAAAAATTCTAATTCAACAAACATGGACCAGAAAATTAGGCTGGGATGACCCTTTACCTACAGACTTGCTGGAGAGTTGGGAAACCCTCTCAAAAGAATGCAACAACCTAGCAAGTGTTAAATTTCCGAGAATGGTGGGAAAAGAAGGTTCTTCCTATGATTTACATCTGTTTTGTGATGCTTCACCCAAGGCTTATGGAGTAGTTGCTTACATCAGTAATTATGAGGATGTTCCTATAATTTTATCTTCTAAGGCAAGAGTAGCTCCTCTAAAAGGTAAAACTTTACCTCAGTTAGAACTAACAGCCATGTATGTAGCAGTCCATTTTGGGGTGTATATCGGGAAGACCTTAAGTAATATAAAGATTAATACCACCTATATATGGTCAGACAGTGAAGTAGCCCTTCAATGGGTAGTGAACAATAAAAGTAACATCTTGTATGTCAAAAATCGAGTACAAGATATGAGAGATGCTGATCCTGACTGTTATTATCTCCATCTCACAACTAAAGATAACCCAGCTGATTTGTTAACTAGAGGCCTAACTTATGATAAATTTATAAATAGTGACTCCTGGTTTCATGGTCCGGAATGGTTGAATAATAAAGATCTTTGGCCAGAACAGAAATTTAAGACGAAGATGGAGCCTAATGCGCTGACTGTCCTAGAAGTTCAGGAAAAAGAACTTGAACCCTTGTTTGATCCGGAAAGAGTTGGTAGTTGGAAGAAGTTAATAAAGATCACCAGTTTGGTTTTCCAATTTTTGCAAAAGATTAGGGGGAACAAAACTCTAAACCTAATGAAACCCCAACAATATTGGTTGCTATACTTACAGAAGAGTAGCTTCCCCGAAGTTTACCAATATTTTCAGAAACCACTTGTAACAAGGATGCCAGATTTGGTTAAGAGTTTAAACTTATTTGAGCACAATGATTTGATCAGATGTAGTGGTAGGCTGGACCAAGCTGGTCTCCCCTTTCACACTAAATTTCCACTGTTGTTGCCTAGACAGCAACATTTGACAAAATTATTGGTCCTATATGCTCATGAAACCACTTTGCACGGTGGTGTTTCTGATACATTGTGCAAATTGCGAGAAAACTTCTGGATCCCTAAAGGCCGACAAGCTGTGAAATCTACAATTAAATCCTGCTATACATGTAAGAGGTTAGAAGGACGACCGTATCATTATCCTTCACCACCACCCTTACCTAAAGAGCGGATGGAAGAAGCTAGACCTTTTGAAATAATCGGTTTAGATTATACAGGCTATATGGAAGTCTTGAAACCAGACACCCTACAAGAGCAAAAGGTATATGAGGTACTGTTTACTTGCGCTGTCACCAGGGCAGTTCACTTGGAGTTGGTCACAGATTTAACTGCCGAAACTTTTTTGAATGCTTTTAGGAGATTTGTGTCGAGAAGATCTTGCCCGAAATTAATTATCAGTGACAACGCTTCTAATTTTAAATTAGGATCCGAACTTCTACATCAGGTCCTGCAGAGTGCGGAAGTCCAAGATGAAATCACCAGCAGAGAATGTGAGTGGAAATTCATACCACCGAGAGCTCCATGGTTCGGTGGTTTCTATGAGAGACTAATAGGCATAGTAAAAGGGTGTCTTAAAAAGGTATTATTCAGAAAACCAGTAAACATGGATGATTTACACACTATAATTACGGAAGTGGAATGCCGTGTTAACAACCGCCCCTTAACGTATGTCCTTAACAGCCTCGATGAGCCAGAAGCCCTCACTCCTTCTCATCTTATTTGTGGATATCGATTGGACTCCTTGCCTGCAATAACTACGGAACCCTATGATTTGGATCCCTCTTACGTTGAAGCTGATAAATTGAACACTAAGTACCATCAGTTATCCAAACTGATTAACAAATGGCAGGATTCATGGAAAACTCAATATTTGTCATCCCTTCTCGATAGACATGTACGCCAAAAGTCGGCTAATAAAACGGATGTTGATATTAAGGAGGGGGATGTAGTGTTAATTCACACTGATAAGTCAAGGAATAGTTGGCCATTGGGGAAAGTTATTGAATGCTATCCGGATAAGCAAGGGATAGTTCGTACAGTGAAGTTAAAGACAGCCCAAGGCCTTGTACTCAGGACTATCAATAAATTATATCCATTAGAAACAGCCGTGAGTTCCCGTCCGGAGGCGCTTAATACAGCACTCGGGGACGTTACTCATGGCCGTAGGGATACAGATGCGGGAAGTTCAGATAGACCACAGCAGGGAGCCGCACAACGGTTCCGAGCTCACCTGGGGGAGTTAATTAAACGGGGTGATGTTTAGATTTCTTGGCCCCCAGGATGTCGGAAATTTAGGAATAATTCATCCCATTTTCTATTTTAGTTGGTGATGGGCAGTCATATTTTGGAAGTATAATGTATTATACATAACCCAGGGTGATGGGTATATAGGATTACGTATATTTATACTATGGTTCATAATTTAGTCTTTTTCCCAGCCATGGATGGAATGTGCACATATGCATTTTTAGTTATTTGATTGGTGGATCGCCTCTGTTCTTCTCTCCAGAGGTCTAAGTTTTAGTCTCGGCTAGGCCTCGGTCAATTACGAGTCTCGAGACCTCAGTTGCTCGGACTCTCGACCACGCTCTCAGTCCTAATTCATTGAGTCTTAGTCTGAGATGATCTCGAGTCGAGTCAGAGGCAGTCCCAGTCATGCCTCAGTCACGCTTGGAAGCAGTCTAACCACTCTCGTGGTATTGAAAGAGAATTCGGTTGGGACAGACTGGACTGATTAATTAATTTACGACAGTGCTTCCTCCTAGATGGGAATGAACATTATCAATTCACTTTAATTTATAAATAGTGTAAACAGTAATGCTTACGTAAAAAGTACGTATTTGGTCCAGGCCGTAACCGCCAGTAATCCGCCAAGCACTAGCAACAAGCAACATCTTCAACAACTCCGACCATATGGCAACAACCTACAAGCCTCTCCATTGCTACTCATAAGCTAAGTAACTAAATGACCCTTAGTGGCGAAAGACTGGGCGAATAATATTTCACCAGGGTTTCCAGCTTTTATTTGAGGATCCTTAAATAGATCGTTTAGTTGCTTAGTAGGGAACACAACCTACACGTCATTACGATCCAGGTGAGTCCTGGGAGTAAGACATATATATCCGGACAAATTATGTAGTGTTGTAGGCCTATTTTGTCTTGTTTAGTGCAAGTGATTAGCCAGTTAAATATTTACGACACTACCGGGGGTATATTCTAAATTTTTCTAATTTTTCCCCCACACTCACCAACTATTCCATCCACCTTCACATTCCCAACTTTACCATTCATATCACCAATCAAAAACACTCTCTCATTCCTTTCAAACTTTTCCATGCACACTTCAACATTTGTCCAGAACTCTTCTCTCACTCTTCTAGCACGATCTTGCGGTGGCGCATACACACACACAATCGCCCACATTTCTATTCCAACTTTCAACTTCACCCACACAATCCTTGATCCAACTGATCCATAGTGTCTTATGCTCCTCTTCCATCTTTTACTCACAACTATACATACTCCTTCCTTTGCCCTCTCATTCTCACCTACTCCTGCACATATACCCCATCCATACTCCCATTCTCTCACACTTTCTCCTCTCCATTTTGTTTCACTTATTCCACATACATCCACTTTCGCATCCTCAAGCACCTGGACAATCTCTCTCTCTTTCACCTCATCATTTGCTCCACTTACATTCCAAGTTATATTATTATAATAATAATAATAATAATAATAATAATAAATCATCCATCATCCAATCCTACATCGGCCAATGAGGCAAGCTGATCCTAACATTTAAGACGAGAGTGACCAGCCTCACTCATCCCTGAATGGCATTATGTGAGCAATAAACTCCAACCACCCCTTGGATATAAACCTTCACCGGCTCAATTCAACTGGAACATCACAATTACCCACTAAGTCACCAGGCACAAAAATTTGGTTATATGATTACCATCCAGCACAGTAAATGTTTCCCTGGTGTACAGGAAACCATTTGGCTTGTCACTCAGTGTAGAGTCACCCACAGGCAGAAGGAAGGGGAAAGAATGAAGGAAAGAAAACAGAAGAGGGGGTGTAAAGTCACCTGTAAGCAGAAGGATGAGGAAACAATTAAGGAAAGAAAGAGAGAAGAGGATGGAAGGAAAGAAGGATGGAGGAGAGGAAAGGGCAGACCCCTGAGAGCAGCTCTACATCGAGTGAGTGGATGGTGAGCGCTCCCACCTACCACAAATAATAATAACAGTAATAATAATAAGTACTTTAATAACCCTGTCTCCTGCCATTTCACTGATCCCCCCCTCTCATATACCTCTCCATTCCTACCTTATCCTCAGTCTCCCCTTCCTTCTCCCTCAACTCCCTATGCCAAAGGAGGAGGATGGTGGACCGTAGGAGAAAGGGAACTTCTGGTTTCCTGTCCAGGCAGCTGGCTGGTATTTATGTGACAGCTGGTTGGTATTAATTTGGCTTTTTTCTCCCCCCCTGCTCCCTCTCTGTAGGCGGTTTCCATGGCTCAGTCAACTCACACACCTGAAAATATACTACACATTAGTTCTTTCCTTTCAAACCTTAATTAACAAAAGTAGCTTGTTGGCAGCAAGAACATTATCATCTGGAGACAACATGAGTTAAATAACTTGTCAATACCAAATGCAAGATGTTTTCAATAATAATTCATCCATCCATCCATCATCCAATCCTACACTGCCCCATGTGGAGCATAGGAGCCCAGGGCTAGGTAATTAGTCCCGACAATTATGATGAGAGTTACCAGCTTCACTCATCCCTGAGTGGCAGTACATCAGCAATCAACCCCAACCACCCCTTGGATATAAACCTTCACCGGCTCAATCAAACTAGAAAATCACAATTACCCACTAAGTCACCAGGCGCCAAAATTTGGTTATATGGTTACAACCCAGCATAGTAAATGGTTTCCTGGTGCACAGGAAACCATTTGACTTGTCACTCAGTGTAGTCACCCACAGGCTGAAGGAAGGGGAAAGAATGAAGGAAAGAAAGACAGAAGAGGGAATGTAAAGTCACCCATAGGCAGAAGGACAAGGAAAGAATGAAGGAAAGAAAGACAGAAGAGAATAGAAGGAAAGAAGGATGGAGGAGAGGAAAGGGCAGACACCCAAGAACAGCGCTACATCGAGTGAGTGGATGGTGAGCGCCCCCAGCTACCACAAATAATAATAATAGTAATAAAAATAACTACTTTAAGAATAACGAGAACTACTCTAAGTCTCAATGGTATGCCTAAAGGGCCACATCCTCACACATCATTCAAGCCCCTGAAATCCTGATACCACAACACAGGCATAACTATCCACACACATGCATTTCATAAAAACCATCCAATAATCCATCCAACTTTTCAAGTTAAATAAGTGCTGTCAACCCTCATCATGTACTCCCCCATACAAATGTCATCCAATCATCATCTATCTGCTCAGCAAAAAATCAAACACACACCAAAATGAGATACTGGTCTCTGGTTTGAATAAATCTACACTACCTGTCTACCTATAGCAGGACGCCTTAATCCTGTGAGGGGTGGCCACAAACAAATTGCCTCCAAGTCACCCTATCTCCTGCCATTTCACTGATCCCCCCTCTCATATACCTCTCCATTCCTACCTTATCCTCAGTCTCCCCTTCCTTCTCCCTCAACTCCCTATGCCAAAGGAGGAGGATGGTGGACCATAGGAGAAAGGGAACTTCTGGTTTCCTGTCCAGGCAGCTGGCTGGTATTAACGTGGCAGCTGGTTGGTATTAATTTGGCTTTCTTCTCCCCCCCTGCTCCCTCTCTGTAGGCGGTTTCCATGGCTCAGTCAACTCACACACCTGAAAATATACTACATATTAGTTCTTTCCTTTCAAACCTTGATTAACAAAAGTAGCTTGTTGGCAGCAAGAACATTATCATCTGGAGACAACATAAGTTAAATAACTTGTCAATACCAAATGCAAGATGTTTTCAATAATAATTCATCCATCCATCCATCATCCAATCCTACATTGCCCCCTGTGGAGCATAGAAGCCCAGGGCTAGGCAACTGGTCCCGACATTTAAGATGAGAGTGACCAGCGTCACTCATTCCTGAGTGGCATTACATAAGCAATCAACCCCAACCACCCCATGGATATAAATCTTCACCAGCTCAATCCAATTGGAACATCACAATTACCCACTAACCCACCAGGCGCCAAAATCTGGTTATATGGTTACAACCCAGCATAGTAAATGGTTTCCTGATATAGATATAATTTCCATGAGTAACCTTCAGAATGACACCAAGGTGTAATATACAAAATAATTCGCTATGAAAAGAGGTGTTAGGAAATCTCAAGAATCAAATATAATATGGGCCAAAACCTTATCACATCTAACCTTCAATCCGATGACCTAACAGTAATGAGGAGGAAGTGAAGACTAAAGCTCACCCTTTCAATTAGGAAAGTCTGCTTCCTAAATGAATAAAATTGCTTGTCGGTATCCACACTACAATGAACCCCTTCAATACGATGTCTACTAGATTTAATTATTGCAACTACCACGAGATTTTATTCAACTTATGACATCTCAAAACTCTTCACCTTAAGTGGAACTGCCGAGACAGACAAAGAAAGAGACAGACGGAAGCAGAGACTAACAGAGAGATAGAGGCACAGGCAGAGGAAGATTTAGAGGAAGAGAGATTGGATCAGTTACAGAGACAGGGAAAACTGAGGAGAGGAAATCAGGTAAGGAGAAGGGTAGAAGGACAGAAAGAGAGACTGAGACAGAGAGCAGGAGGCAGAGACAGAGAACATGATGCACAGGTGAGTGCATGCAACTGAATGAGGTAAACGTGAGATGATGCGGGGTTCGGAAGTGGACGAAATGGAATGATTCTTTCAGTCCAAAATGGAAGAGGCTGAAAGAGTGCGTAGGATGGGAGCAAGAAAGAGGAAGGAGAAAATAAGTTACTTAATGACCAAGTGTAAGATGGTGAATTGAAGTAGGAAATGCAAATGTGGAAGACAGGAAGACAAAAGATTATTAATGAGAAGCAGTGGATAATAGTGATTTGAAAGCAGGAATTGCATACATGGAAGGCAAGACAATGCTTGATAGTGTCCTGGTACCAACACAGACGTCAGGCAGTGAAATCTGAACAGTGATAGCCAGGTAAACAAAGAATATTTACACTCCCACTATATTTTGCATTCTGAAGTAAGGCGAAGAGCTGTGAAATACAACACTTTCTGTTTAAATTTTAACAAATGAACAGAAGACAGAGCTGTGAAATAACTATACACCTAACATTTCAAGAAATATATTATATTTAAACATTTTTTTTAGCATAAACATATATTTTGGCTACTCAGAACTATCATACACGCTGAAATGTATGGGGAAATATTGTTTGGTTTCAGTTTCATGGATGGGAGAGAGTTCGTTACCTTTCTGTTTGATTTAGTTCAGGAAGACAGCTGTTCAGGAGAGGAGCATAAACACCCCAAAGAGGAGAGAGAGAGAGAGAGTATAAAAACCAAACACAAAACAGCCAACGAGAACTACAACACTGTGGAAAAAAAGAGAAAGAAAAAGGAACTCGAGAGCATAAAAACATGTAAGCCTTCAACAGAATACCTTGGGCAATATATATATATATATATATATATATATATATATATATATATATATATGTGTGTGTGTGTGTGTGTGTGTGTGTGTGTGTGTGTGTTTGTGTGTGTGTGTGTGTGTTGAATTCCCTGTGTGTATGCAGGAGAGCCTGTGTATGCGTCGTGGAGGGACACTGCGTTTGGAGGGATGGCCGAGTTCATAGTGATCCTTTGTGGATGGAGGTTTGGGTATGCATGTTAATAAATATGTCTCTGTGTGTGTGTGGGGGAGGAAATATAGCAGTGTCTAAGGTGAATCTGCAGCATGTGTGTAAGTGCAGTAGTGTGTGGGACGGTGTGGCCTTATGTGTTCAGGGACAGCTGCATGTATATGAAGGTATGGCTATGTATATAGAAACAGAACTTTGTGTGTCGATTTATGGATATCTATGTGTATATGAATCAACATTTGTGGAGATGTCATAGTGTAAGAATGATTGGAGGTGCGGGTTACGTCTGTTGAGGTAGACCTACGTGTGTGGAGGTGAGGTTGAGGTTACGTAGGTGGCGATAGGGCTACGTGTGTAGATTTGGATATGTAAAGGAGTGGGTGTTTGTGTGGAGGGATGGCGTGTGTCCTTGGAGGCGAGACTGTGCAGAGATGTGGCTGTGTGCCTGGACGTGTGGTGGGATGCTGGTGTGGTTCTGTGTTAGGTTGTCTTTGGGTCTGTGTTTGTGAACGTGTGCCTGTTTGTATGTGTGTATATGTATGTATGTATGTATGTATGTATATATATATATATATATATATATATATATATATATATATATATATATATATGTGTGTGTGTGTGTGTGTGTGCAAACGTGTGTACTTGGCTGATATCCACATGCATACACACAAAGGACAGGACACACAGAGTAGTTGTTTATGTGTGTGGGTTTATGAATAGACTACACTTACATTCAGGACAGGACAGACATAGGGTAGTGTTTGTGTGCGTATGTGTTTGTATGTGTTAAACAGAATACACATACAGAGTACCATGTGTGTGAACAGAATAAATATGCAGAGTAGCATGGAGTAAAGATATATATATATATATATATATATAGAGAGAGAGAGAGAGAGAGAGAGAGAGAGAGAGAGAGAGAGAGAGAGAGAGAGAGAGTACAAATTTTTCTTTACAGAACACAACTCACACACCGTAAACACACACAGACAGAGACACACACACAGACACAGACACAGACACACACACAGATACACACACACACACAGATACACACACACACACAGAAACTTATATTTGTACACAGAACCGGCGAAACTTCGACTGTTACACCCGTAGACTTTCAAAGAGCATAATTTCTTATATAGCGATTTTATGGGCGACCGAAAGTTAGGTTAGGTCACTTTGGGCAGGGTTTGGTCTGATTAGATAATTTTTGGTTGGGTTGGGTTCAGATCGACTAGATATACACGGATTAGGTTAGATTGCTTTAGAATAGCTCGGTTTTGATATATTTAGGGTTGGGTTCTATTGGGTTGGGTTAGGCTGGGTTAGGTTTCGGTTGGATTTGGTCATTTGAGGCTTGAGTGGGTTTCGTTAGGTCGGGTATGGTATGGTTAAGTGAGACTGGGTAGGATTAGGCAGGGTTAGATGCGGTCAGGCTGCGTCAGAATTAGTTAGTTTAGGTATGGGGAGGTTACGTGAGATAGTGAGATTCAATACAATTAGACTGGGTTAGGTGAGGTTAAGTTAGATTAGTTTGGGTTATTTTAGGTTGAATTAGGTCACTCGAGGTTAGGCCAGGTTCAGTTCCAGCAAATATGGATAGGTTAGGCGAGACTGGCCTAAATAAGATTCGGAAAACGTTATAAACACAACCCCCTCCTCCCATCTGATTCTGTGACCTACGTTTTGGCTTCAGTCTTTCTCTCCCTATTTCACTCTCTCGTAAAAGTTTTGGTCCCTGTCGAAACGCCTAAATTTACTGCATTGTCAAAGTGGTTTATGCATTGCGGTCTTTTGTTGGTCGGTCCTTCCAAAGTCAAGTATCGCGGAGGTGGACGTGGTTGTGTGTGTGTGTGTGTGTGTGTGTGTGTGTGTGTGTGTGTGTGTGTGTGTGTGTGTGTGTGTGTGTGTGTGTGTGCGTGCGCGCGCGCGCGCGTGTAGTTGTGCGTGTGTGCTTCGTGTTCCATGTATTTTCTGTTTCTTGTGTTCCGATTTAAGTCTGTTTTATATATTTTGTTTGTGCTTTGTGTTACTGCAGATTTATGTGCTTGAATTGAGAGGTATATGAGGGAGGGGGGCGTGAGTTGGGGGGAGGGTAGTCAAATGGTGGGTGACAGAGCGACTTGGAGGCGTTTTGTCTCCGGCCACCATTTGCGGGATTAGGGCGTCGGGCTATAGACAGATAGATAGATAGATGTTTCGTGTGACTGAAGGTGAACTGCTTAAGCGTAGTACCTTTTATAGTAACGATTATTTCTTCCTGAATACAGCAAATGTTTTTAGTGTATTTCGCTCTCTGGACGATTGTACAGTATAAGACCTTCTTGGAAAGGACTAGAATTACAAAGATTGCAGTCGATACAGTCTTATGCGTGATGAGTGGTATGTGTGGTGTGGTGTAGTATGGTGTGTGGTATGGGTGTGGTATAGTGTGGTGCTGCGCAGTGTAGTGTGGTGTGACCAAGGTGAGAGGTATGGTGTGATGTGGGCGGGGTGAGCGGTGATGTGTGATGCAGTTTGGTGCAATGTGTTGTGTTGTGTTGTGTTGTGGTGTGTTGTTCTGTGTTGTGGTGTGGTACAATGACATGCGGTTTGGTGCAGTGTGGTGCGTTGCGGTGTGGTGTTTTGAGGTGTCACGTGGTTTGATTTGGTGTGGTTTGGTGTTTGGTGTGATGTGGTGTTGTACAGTGTGGTATGGTTCAGCGTGGTGTGGCGCAGTGTGGAGTGGTGTGGTGTGACGCGGTGTAGTTCAGTGTGGTGCGGTTCGGTGTGGTGTGGTGTGGTTTGTAGAGTATGATGTGATATGGCTTGGTGTGATATGGCTTGGTGTGGTGTGGCTTGGTGCGTTATTGTATGGTGCTGAGCAGTGTTTTATGGTGTAGTCAGCCTGGTGTGATGTAGTGCACAGTGGCGTGTTGTAGTGTAGTGTGGTGTGGTGTGCTGTAACGGAGCGTGGTGTAGGTCAGTGTGTTGTATTGTGGTGTCGTGAGGTGGTGTGAGGTATTGCCAGGCGTGTTGAAGTGTGGTGTGGTGAGGAGTGGTGTGGGTTAGTTTGATGTGATGTCGCGTGATGTGGTGTGGTGCACTGTGGTACAATGGCGTGTGGTGTGGTGTGGTGTGGCGTGATGAGTGTGGTGTGATGCGGGTGGTATGAGCGGTGTATTGTGGTAGGATGCTGTGTGGTGTGGTGAGGCGCTGGGGTGAGTTTAGTGATGTGGTACTGCGCTGAGGCGAGCTTATCCTAGTGGCGTGGTGCCGTGTGGTGTGAGGCAGTGTAGTGTGATGTTGTGTGACAGTCTGGTGTAGTGGTGTGATGTGTGATGCAGTACGATGTGGTGTGATGTGTGATGCAGTACGATGTGGTGTGGTGTGGTTTGCTGTGGTGTGGAGGTGTGAGGGTGTGTGGGAGCCAGCAGGTGTCCACTGTGGCGCGGGACACCAACGGGTTCACCCCCACACTTTACGTTTAAAATAGTCCCCCACCCAGCCTTGGTCACGTTCAGGGTTCACACACCCCTGAATACAAATACCTTCCTCAAACTTCACAAATCAACATACATACCACACACACAAATACAATATCTACATTTAAACCAGCTCTGCTGTAGGGCCTTGCTGTGGATGTCACTGACTGCACGACGCAATTGTCCCTCGTGCGGTGTGGTGCGGTAAGGAATTGTCCCTCCTCCCCCTTGGGGCTAAGATGCGAATGACCGTGTTAGAGTGGATGAGTAAGTGTC
>NC_137021.1:55000-155000 GCF_032717465.1 Coenobita brevimanus
CAGATACGTTGCCCAAGTTGAATAAAATCGTCTGAAGTAAGAATAAGCTTGAAGAGACGTTGCTGTACTGAAAGTCATTGGATATGCCTTGTTTTATGTCTTATCGTATGTGGCTGCGAGATAACAGACTCAGGTTCAGTCTTTTATGGCAAGCGTTAATAGATATCTCAGTGCTTTCTTTAATATGGATGTTAATATATCACTGGAGTGTTTCTAAAGCTTTCCGCCTCCTCTCAAGTAAAGATGTTTACTGTGTATTACACTCTCCCAATTGGTAACATCACTGGTGTGTTTACAGATCCCCATCTCTCAGGCAAGGGTGTACTCTCGTGTCTGTTACATGGGTGTCTATTACACACCTCCTATTGGTAATCTGTTGATGGTATGTTTTTCAAAGCCTCCCAGCTGTCTCTCGTGCAACAGTGTTTATTATCTATTACACTCCTCTTATTAGTGATGTGTCAAGAGCATGTTTTTAGATTCCGACCACCCTCGTGCAAGGCTTTTTATTGATGATTACACGGAAGTGAAGCTTGGACATTGTTGGAAGGACACAAGTCAAGAGTAAGAGCAGTGGAAATGAGATATTTAAGAGGAGCCTGTGGAGTCACGTGGAGAGACAGGCTGACGAATGAAGATATAAAGGAGCGATGTGGTCTTGATGTGGATGTGATAGGAAGCGTTATGAGTAACACACTGAGGCGGTTTAGCTATGTGGAGAGGATGGAGGGTGAAAGACTGACGAAGAGAGTGTATGTGAGTGAGGTGGAGGGGGGAAGAGGGAGAGGCAGGCCGAGGATGAGATGGAGTGATGGGGTGGAGAGGTATACGAGAGACGGGGGGGGTGAGTTGGGAGCAGGGCAGTGAAATGGCGGGGGACAGGGCGACTTGGAGGCGATTTGTTTGTGGCCACCCCAAACGGGATTGAGGCGTCTGGCAATAGATAGACAGATAGACATACACCATATTGGGAGTCGTACACGTCCTCTCTGATTATACGATGACAACTCTCTCAAATCATGGATGGTCTTCTCATAGCCTTCATCAGCCTCTGAACCACGTAGTCTCGTCTGCTTATACTTGCACTCCTCGTAGTCCTAATCAGACCTCAGAGCTACCTATCCAAGCCGTATATTACTGTTATTATGTGTTCTTTTTATCGTTCTTCTTTTTTTCACTTTTTCTGGCCCCATTTATGCCATTCTGCGTTTTGTTTCAATCTTTTGCTCTCTTTATCTCATACTCTGTTCTTTTTGTTTTTACTCTCTGCTCTTTATCTCTTATCCCACCTCTTTTTCTCTCGTATTCCTGCCACGGTCCGCCGGTTACAATATTTCAGGGTTTATGATGCAGATACGAGGCTATAAGTAATGACCAGGCAAGATGATATATTGAAGCCGTTGCGAATCAAACAGACATATATGGTAAAATGTCAGACACAGACTTACACATGCACTTCTAAACTGAACTGGAGTAAAGATATATAGAGAGACAGAGAGAGAAACAGACAGTATAAATTTTTCTTTACAAAACACAACTCACACACCGTAAACACACACAGACACAGACACACACACACACACACACACACACACACACAGATACACACACACACCATCTTCTTGTACACAGAACCGGCGAAACTTGGACTGTTACACCCGTGGACTTTCAGAGAGCATAATTTCTTATACAGCGATTTTATGGGCGACCGAAAGTTAGGTTAGGTCACTTTGGGCAGGGTTTGGTCTGATTAGAAAATTTTTGGTTGGGTTGGGTTCAGATCGACTAGATATACACGGATTAGGTTAGATTGCTTTAGAATAGGTCGGTTTTGATATATTTTGGGTCGGGTTCTATTGGGTTGGGTTAGGCTGGGTTAGGTTCGGTTGGATTTGGTCATTTGAGGCTTGAGTGGGTTTCGTTAGGTCGGGTATGGTATGGTTAAGTGAGACTGGGTAGGAATAGGCAGGGTTAGATGCGGTTAGGCTGCATCTGAATTAGTTAGTTTAGGTATGGGGAGGTTACGTGAGATAGTGAGGTTAAATACAATTAGACTGGGTTAGGTGAGGTTAAGTTAGATTAGTTTGGGTTGTTTTAGGTTGAATTAGGTCACTCGAGGTTAGGCCAGGTTCAGTTCCAACAAATACGGATAGGTTAGGCGCAACTGGCCTAAAATAAGATTCAGAAAACGTTATAAACACAACCCCCTACTCCCATCGGATTCTGTGACCTACGTCTTGGCTTCAGTCTTTCTCTCCCTATTTCACTCTCTCGTAAAAGTCTTGGTCCCTGTCGAAACGCCTAAATTTACTGCATTGTAAAAGTGGTTTATGCATTGCGGTCTTTTGTTGGTCGGTCCTTCCAAAGCCAAGTATCGCACGAGGTGGACGTGGTTTTGTGTGTGTGTGTGTGTGTGTGTGTGTGTGTGTGTGTTCGTGTGCGCTTGAAGCTGTGTGTACTTGAGTAATGCCCACATGCACACACAAAGGCCAGGACAGTAGTGTGTGTGTGTGTGTGTGTGTGTGTGTGTGTGTGTGTGTGTGTGTGTGTGTGTGTGTGTGTGTGTGTGCGCAAACGTGTGTACTTGGCTGATATCCACATGCATACACACAAAGGCCAGGACACACAGAGTAGTTGTTTATGTGTGTGGGTTTATGAATAGACTACACTTACACTCAGGCCAGGACAGACATAGGGTAGTGTGTGTGTGCGTATGTGTTTGTATGTGTTAACAGAATACACATACAGAGTACCATGTGTGTGAACAGAATATGTATAGTAGCATGTGTGTGTGTACGTGGAGGGACAGGTTGACGAATGTAGAAGTGAAGGAACGTTGTGGGGTAGATGTGGATGTGGTTGAAAAGATTAGGAGAAATACACTGAGATGGTTTGGACATGTGGAGAGGATGGAGAATGAAAGACTGACTAAGAGGGTGTATGTAGGTGAGGTGGAGAGAGGGAGAGGGAGGGGTAGACCGAGGATGAGGTGGAGGGATGGAGTTGAGAGGTATATGAGGGAGGGGGGGGTGAGTTGGGGGGAGGGGAGTCAAATGGTGGGTGACAGAGTGACTTGGAGGCGTTTTGTCTGCGGCCACCCTTTGTGGGATTAGGGCGTCGGGCTATAGATAGATAGATAGTGTGTGTACGTGTGAATAGAATACAAATGTAGACGTGTGTGCTACCCACACTGACATCCTCTAATTCTTTCAGCCAGGATTGGAGACGTAGCGTGTATATGTCAGGACTCCATATTATAATTACAAATCATAATAGATAGCATGATGGATAGATAGATAGACAGATAGATAGAAGCAGCAAGTACGTGTGGACATTCAAGTGCATATACATACATACCAGTTCTCACAAACCACTTACTAAAGTCAGTCAATAATATCTTTACAAACACTCCCGACGCAGTGCCAATCGGCATAGGTTTCATAGCATCCTTTTTTTTTTTTAGGGATTTATGTGTATTAAACCTTAAAGATTCTTTAGTATGTTGCGTTTATTGTTTTGATATAGACAATTTCCATCAGTAACCTTCAGAATGACACCAAGGTGTAATGTACAAAATAATTCGCTATGGAAAACGTGTTAGGAAATCTCAAGAGTCACATATAATATGGGCCAAAACCTTATGACATCTAACCTTCAATCCGATGACCTAACAGTAATGAGGGGGAAGTGAAGACTAAAGCTCACCCTTTAAGTAGGAAAGTCTGCTTCCTAAATGAATAAAATTGCTTGTCGGTATCCACATTATAATGAACCCCTTCAATACGATGTCTACTAGATTTAATTATTGCAACTACCACGAGATTTTATTCAACTTATGACATCTCAAAACTCTTCACCTTAAGTGGAACTGCCAAGACAGACAAAGAAAGAGATAGACGGAAGCAGAGACTAACAGAGAGACAGAGGCACAGGCTGAGGAAGATTTAGAGAGAGAGAGATTGGATCAGTTACAAGGACAGGGAAAATTGAGGAAAGGAAATCAGGTAAGGAGAAGGGTAGAAAGACCGAGAGAGAGACTGAGACAGAGAGAAGGAGGCAGAGACAGAGAACATGATGCAGAGGTGAGTGCATGCAACTGAATGAGGTAAACGTGAGAGGATGCGGGGTTTGGAAGTGGAGGAAATGGAACGATTCTTTCAGTCCAAAATGGAAGAGGCTGAAAGAGTGCGCACATATTCATTCACGCAAACACTGATACAAGCACTGATCAGCGCATGCAAGCACACTAATACACGCAGGCACTAATAAGCACTGATACACACAGGCACTGATACACTATCTATCTATCCATCTATATACCTAGGCTGCTTCCCCCAAGGAAAGGGAGGTAGCCGAGACAGGACGACACACTCCCCATTTACTCATCCATTCAAACACGTTCATTCGCATCTTAGCCCCAAAGGGGAGAACGGACAGATCCTCACCGCACCACACTGCACAAGGGTCAACTGCGCAATGCAATCAGTGACATCCGCAGCAGGGCCCAACAGCAGAGCTGCTTTACCCCTGCCACATCATAACAGACTCATCCCCTTACCCGCACCTGACCTGAAATAGCTGATCAGACCAAATGGGGGAGAATATCCCCTCAGGGCTGCGTCATCACTTACTCATTCACAATTTCTCTCCACCCATTTCTGTCACGCACAGCCACTCTTCCTTGCTCAACAGACGTCCCTCTTGCATCTAGCGCTCTCTTCACACTGTCCATCCATCCTATTTGTGGTCTTCCTCTCAGCCTTACACCTCTCACATCAGATCTAGTTATCTTTTTCACCAATCGCTCATTATCCATTCTCTCCATATACCCAAACCATCGCAACACCCTCTGCTCAACTCTACCAGTCATCTCCCGAACAACTCCAGTTCTCCTTCGCACTTCATCATTCCGCACTCGATCCATACGCGTCACTCCACACATACTCCTCAGACACCTCATCTCCATTAAATTCAAACTTTTCCTCTCTGTTACACCCATATTCCATGTTTCAGCCCCATACAATGCAGTAGGTACCACAACACCCTCATACAGCCTTCTCTTTACATCCATTCTAAGCAAACGACATCTAAACACTTTTTTCATTCCTCCCAGCACCTTTCCTACTTCATTTATTCTAAACTTCACTTCTGCATCTATTCTTCCAGCCACAGAAACATGTGACCCTAGATACTTAAAACACTCTATCTCCTCAAGCAACTCGCCATTCAAAACTATATTCATCCCCCTACCATCTACCAACCTCGTACACTTCATCACTTTACTCTTATTTCCATTTACTTTCAATTTCCTCCTTTCACACACCCTTCCAAACTCCTCTACCAACTGTCTCAATCTCTCCTCTGAATCAGCCACCAGTGCAGTATCATCTGCAAACAGCAGCTGCTTCAGATTCCACTCTCCACCATCAACATTCACCAGACTCAGACCTCCACCTAAAACTCTTGCATTCACCTCCCTTACAACACGATCCATGTAAATATTAAATAACCAAGGCAACATCACACATCCCTGTCGCAGCCCCACTCTCACAGGAAACCAATCACTCACATCATTTCCCACTCTTACGCTCTACTATTTACATAAAAACTTTTCACCCGCTTTTAGTAACCTACCATCAAGTCCATACAATCTTAAAACAGTCCACAAAGCCTCCCTATCAATTCTATCATACGCTTTCTCTAAATCCATAAATGCCCAAAACACATCCTTACCTTTCGCTAAATACTTTTCACACACTTGTCTCACAGCAAACACCTCATCAACGCATCCCCTCCCTCTCCTAAAGCCACACTGCTCATCACCAATCACTCCCTCTGTACCCTCTCTAACTCTCATAATTAACACTATACCATACACCTTACCTACAACACTCAACAGACTTATACCCCTAAAGCTAGTACATTCATACTTATCACCCTTGCCTTTATACAACGGGACCACACAAGCACTTGCCCAGTCAATTGGCACCATACCTTTCTCAAAGCACACATTCAACAATCTTACTAACCAGTCAACAGTAGTCACTCCACCACCCTTCAGGCTTGAGATTTTATTAGGTCTTGTGGTATTATTCTTACAAAGCTCATGGCCTCATAGTGCCAAGGATTGATTCCTGGCACTGCAGCATCCTATCCTATCATCATCAGCATCATCATCATTGTCGCTGTTGTCAATGAGCAAGTAATATGAGTACCTAGATTAAGTTAACTGGCACTGTATACTCTAGTGGTGGAAAGATCTACTTAGCCTACTGAGCCTGGCACTGCCACTAATCCTAATTATCATCATTAGGCATTATCATTAGCTCTCATCATTAGGCATTATCATTATCAACAGCTCTGCCTCCTTTTCCCACCCAAGGATGGAGTGAGGAATTCTCAATTAAAATTTCATAAGTAGGGGAGCAACTGTAATACTCTGTACATCTCAACTTGGCTAAGAGTGATTTAGAAAGGACAGTACTGCCATCCTTGTCTTACTCTGCTTCAGGGCTTTGGGGATTGGCCTGCAAATGACACAAATCTTTGCCAAGTCAAGGTGGACAAACCAAAAATTTTCTAACTCACTTTTCAGAAGGGCGGTAATAGCCGTAGTTGTAGTGGTAGGTGTAGTAGTAGCAGTAGATAAGATTTGAAGACAGATGGCCTAGGGTAACCTCTTCTGACCAGTTAATTTCCCCACAGGTTAAAGGCCACTGTGTTACAAGGAGCCTGCAGCACCAACCCCAATGTAGCATTGTTGCCCATCGCAGAATCGACATTGATTGCTGCATCGCTAACCCCATCGCAGCATCGACATCAATCGCAGCATCACTAACCCCGTCGGCAGTGGTAACACCAACACAGCAACAACGGAAACATCAACACAAGTTTCACAGGCAGCCCCTGAAAATGTGGCAGGTTTTTAGGAGATAATCTCAGCTCTGTTGATAATTTAACTCTTTGTCTGTGGAGGTGTTCAATACAGATCTTAGTTAACTCTTAATGTATTGGTGCTGGAGTGGCACTACTAGGATGAAAGGGGGGAGATTGCCTTCCCTATCCCCCAACAGGAGAAAGGTGGACTACAGAAGGGTAACTCAGCCTGCCATCCACTGAATTCATATTCTGATGGGCCTGGGGTTGCAACTACTACAGCTACTAGTACACGAGAACAAATATGAACAAATCCATTTTACATCATTTGTCTGGCTCAATTCCCTGGTAATAGTCCCTCATGTACTTCCTTATTCCCAGAAAGGAAGATTGTGGACTGCAGCAGAACATGACAATCCTATGGTTCTGCATTATTTACATAATTCTTAATGACTAGTATTATTCTTCTGTTACTCTTTTGTTACTACTCAAGACTGAATATGAAAAGATAGCAGTTTAGATAAATAGGTAGTAGGAAACGGGGTTGTAGATAGACTTAATTTCTTCACAGAGAGGGCTGTCTCCTAATATGAATACAACAGTCTGGTGGTAGCAAGTATAAACTATATGACATCAGCAGAAGGCCTCATACTACAGGTCCCTTTGGCAAAATAAAAGATGTCACAGTCAAAAGAAAAAAAAAAATCCTGCACTTTTCCCCCCATGTAAGATGACGTACTTTAACTGCTTATAATAATAATAATAATAATAATGATGATAATAATAATCATCCATCATCCAATCCTACATCGGCCAATGAGGCAAGCTGGTCCTAACATTTAAGATGAGAGTGACCAGCCTCACTCATCCCTGAATGGCATTACATGAGCAATAAACTCCAACCATCCCTTGGATATAAACCTTCACCAGCTCAATCCAACTGGAACATCACAATTACCCACTAAGTCACCAGGCACAAAAATTTGGTTATATGATTACCATCCAGCACAGTAAATGTTTCCCTGGTGTACAGGAAACCATTTGGCTTGTCACTCAGTGTAGAGTCACCCACAGGCAGAAGGAAGGGGAAAGAATGAAGGAAAGAAAGACAGAACAGGGGGTGTAAAGTCACCTGTAAGCAGAAGGATGAGGAAAGAATTAAAGAAAGAAAGAGAGAAGAGGATGGAAGGAAAGAAGGATGGAGGAGAGGAAAGGGCAGACACCTGAGAGCAGCTCTACATCGAGTGAGTGGATAGTGAGCGCTCCCACCTACCACAAATAATAATAATAGTAATAATAATAAGTACTTTAATAACCCTGTCTCCTGCCATTTCACTGCTCCCCCCCTCTCATATACTTCTCCATTCCTACCTTATCCTCAGTCTCCCCTTCCTTCTCCCTCAACTCCCTATGCCAAATGAGGAGGATGGTGGACCGTAGGAGAAAGGGAACATCTGGTTTCCTGTCCAGGCAGCTGGCTGGTATTAACGTGGCAGCTGGTTGGTATTAATTTGGCTTTCTTCTCCCCCCCCTCTGTAGGCGGTTTCCATGGCTGAGTCAACTCACACACCTGAAAATATACTACACATTAGTTCTTTCCTTTCAAACCTTGATTAACAAAAGTAGCTTGTTGGCAGCAAGAACATTATCATCTGGAGACAACATGAGTTAAATAACTTGGCAATACCAAATGCAAGATGTTTTTAATAATAATTCATCCATCCATCCATCATCCAATCCTACATTGCCCCATGTGGAGCATAGGAGCCCGGGGCTAGGTAATTGGTCCCGACAATTTTGATGAGAGTTACCAGCCTCACTCATCCCTGAGTGGCATTACATAAGCAATCAACCCCAACCACCCCTTGGATATAAACCTTCACTGGCTCAATCCAATTGGAATATCACAATTACCCACTATGTCACCAGGTGCCAAAATTTGGTTATATGGTTACAACCCAGCATAGTAAATGGTTTCCTGGTGCACAGGAAACCATTTGACTTGTCACTCAGTGTAGTCACCCACAGGCTGAAGGAAGGGGAAAGAATGAAGGAAAGAAAGACACAAGAGGGAATGTAAAGTCACCCGTAGGCAGAAGGACATGGAAAGAATGAAGGAAAGAAAGACAGAAGAGAATAGAAGGAAAGAAGGATGGAGGAGAGGAAAGGGCAGACACCCGAGAACAGCGCTACATCGAGTGAGTGGATGGTGAGCACCCCCACCTACCACAAATAATAATAATAGTAATAATAATAACTACTTTAAGAATAACGAGAACTACTCTAAGTCTCAATGGTATGCCTAATGGGCCACATCCTCACACATCATTCAAGCCCCTGAAATCCTGATACCACAACACAGGCATAACTATCCACACACATGCATTTCATAAAAACCATCCAATAATCCATCCACCTTTTCAAGTTAAATAAGTGCTCTCAACCCTCATCATGTACTCCCCCATACAAATGTCATCCAATCATCATCTATCTGCTCAGCAAAAAATCAAACACACACCAAAATGAGATACTGGTCTCTGGTTTGAATAAATCTACACTACCTGTCTACCTATAGCAGGACGCCTTAATCCTGTAAGGGGTGGCCACAAACAAATTGCCTCCAAGTCACCCTGTCTCCTGCCATTTCACTGCTCCCCCCCTCTCATATACTTCTCCATTCCTACCTTATCCTCAGTCTCCCCTTCCTTCTCCCTCAACTCCCTATGCCAAATGAGGAGGATGGTGGACCGTAGGAGAAAGGGAACATCTGGTTTCCTGTCCAGGCAGCTGGCTGGTATTAACGTGGCAGCTGGTTGGTATTAATTTGGCTTTCTTCTCCCCCCCCTGCTCCCTCTCTGTAGGCGGTTTCCATGGCTGAGTCAACTCACACACCTGAAAATATACTACACATTAGTTCTTTCCTTTCAAACCTTGATTAACAAAAGTAGCTTGTTGGCAGCAAGAACATTATCATCTGGAGACAACATGAGTTAAATAACTTGGCAATACCAAATGCAAGATGTTTTTAATAATAATTCATCCATCCATCCATCATCCAATCCTACATTGCCCCATGTGGAGCATAGGAGCCCGGGGCTAGGTAATTGGTCCCGACAATTTTGATGAGAGTTACCAGCCTCACTCATCCCTGAGTGGCATTACATAAGCAATCAACCCCAACCACCCCTTGGATATAAACCTTCACTGGCTCAATCCAATTGGAATATCACAATTACCCACTATGTCACCAGGTGCCAAAATTTGGTTATATGGTTACAACCCAGCATAGTAAATGGTTTCCTGGTGCACAGGAAACCATTTGACTTGTCACTCAGTGTAGTCACCCACAGGCTGAAGGAAGGGGAAAGAATGAAGGAAAGAAAGACACAAGAGGGAATGTAAAGTCACCCGTAGGCAGAAGGACATGGAAAGAATGAAGGAAAGAAAGACAGAAGAGAATAGAAGGAAAGAAGGATGGAGGAGAGGAAAGGGCAGACACCCGAGAACAGCGCTACATCGAGTGAGTGGATGGTGAGCACCCCCACCTACCACAAATAATAATAATAGTAATAATAATAACTACTTTAAGAATAACAAGAACTACTCTAAGTCTCAATGGTATGCCTAATGGGCCACATCCTCACACATCATTCAAGCCCCTGAAATCCTGATACCACAACACAGGCATAACTATCCACACACATGCATTTCATAAAAACCATCCAATAATCCATCCACCTTTTCAAGTTAAATAAGTGCTGTCAACCCTCATCATGTACTCCCCCATACAAATGTCATCCAATCATCATCTATCTGCTCAGCAAAAAATCAAACACACACCAAAATGAGATACTGGTCTCTGGTTTGAATAAATCTACACTACCTGTCTACCTATAGCAGGACGCCTTAATCCTGTAAGGGGTGGCCACAAACAAATTGCCTCCAAGTCACCCTGTCTCCTGCCATTTCACTGCTCCCCCCCTCTCATATACTTCTCCATTCCTACCTTATCCTCAGTCTCCCCTTCCTTCTCCCTCAACTCCCTATGCCAAATGAGGAGGATGGTGGACCGTAGGAGAAAGGGAACATCTGGTTTCCTGTCCAGGCAGCTGGCTGGTATTAACGTGGCAGCTGGTTGGTATTAATTTGGCTTTCTTCTTTCCCCCTGCTCCCTCTCTGTAGGCGGTTTCCATGGCTGAGTCAACTCACACACCTGAAAATATACTACACATTAGTTCTTTCCTTTCAAACCTTGATTAACAAAAGTAGCTTGTTGGCAGCAAGAACATTATCATCTGGAGACAACATGAGTTAAATAACTTGGCAATACCAAATGCAAGATGTTTTTAATAATAATTCATCCATCCATCCATCATCCAATCCTACATTGCCCCATGTGGAGCATAGGAGCCCGGGGCTAGGTAATTGGTCCCGACAATTTTGATGAGAGTTACCAGCCTCACTCATCCCTGAGTGGCATTACATAAGCAATCAACCCCAACCACCCCTTGGATATAAACCTTCACTGGCTCAATCCAATTGGAATATCACAATTACCCACTATGTCACCAGGTGCCAAAATTTGGTTATATGGTTACAACCCAGCATAGTAAATGGTTTCCTGGTGCACAGGAAACCATTTGACTTGTCACTCAGTGTAGTCACCCACAGGCTGAAGGAAGGGGAAAGAATGAAGGAAAGAAAGACACAAGAGGGAATGTAAAGTCACCCGTAGGCAGAAGGACATGGAAAGAATGAAGGAAAGAAAGACAGAAGAGAATAGAAGGAAAGAAGGATGGAGGAGAGGAAAGGGCAGACACCCGAGAACAGCGCTACATCGAGTGAGTGGATGGTGAGCACCCCCACCTACCACAAATAATAATAATAGTAATAATAATAACTACTTTAAGAATAACGAGAACTACTCTAAGTCTCAATGGTATGCCTAATGGGCCACATCCTCACACATCATTCAAGCCCCTGAAATCCTGATACCACAACACAGGCATAACTATCCACACACATGCATTTCATAAAAACCATCCAATAATCCATCCACCTTTTCAAGTTAAATAAGTGCTCTCAACCCTCATCATGTACTCCCCCATACAAATGTCATCCAATCATCATCTATCTGCTCAGCAAAAAATCAAACACACACCAAAATGAGATACTGGTCTCTGGTTTGAATAAATCTACACTACCTGTCTACCTATAGCAGGACGCCTTAATCCTGTAAGGGGTGGCCACAAACAAATTGCCTCCAAGTCACCCTGTCTCCTGCCATTTCACTGCTCCCCCCCTCTCATATACCTCTCCATTCCTACCTTATCCTCAGTCTCCCCTTCCTTCTCCCTCAACTCCCTATGCCAAATGAGGAGGATGGTGGACCGTAGGAGAAAGGGAACTTCTGGTTTCCTGTCCAGGCAGCTGGCTGGTATTAACGTGGCAGCTGGTTGGTATTAATTTGGCTTTCTTCTCCCCCCCTGCTCCCTCTCTGTAGGCGGTTTCCATGGCTGAGTCAACTCACACACCTGAAAATATACTATACATTAGTTCTTTCCTTTCAAACCTTGATTAACAAAAGTAGCTTGTGGGCAGCAAGAACATTATCATCTGGAGACAACATGAGTTAAATAACTTGGCAATACCAAATGCAAGATGTTTTTAATAATAATTCATCCATCCATCCATCATCCAACCCTACATTGCCCCATGTGGAGCATAGGAGCCCAGGGCTAGGCAACTGGTCCCGACATTTAAGATGAGAGTGACCAGCCTCACTCATTCCTGAGTGGCATTACGTAAGCAATCAACCCCAACCACCCCTTGGATATAAACCTTCACCGGCTCAATCCAATTGGAACATCACAATTACCCATTAACCCACCAGGCGCCAAAATCTGGTTATATGGTTACAACCCAGCATAGTAAATGGTTCCCTGACATAGACATAATTTCCATCAGTAACCTTCAGAATGACACCAAGGTGTAATGTACAAAATAATTCGCTATGGAAAACGTGTTAGGAAATCTCAAGTCACATATAAGATGGCCCAAAAGCTTATGACATCTAACCTTCAATCCGATGACCTAACAGTAATGAGGGGGATATGAAGACTAAAGCTCACCCTTTCAATTAGGAAAGGTTGCTTCCTAAATGAATAAAACTGCTTGTCGGTATCCACATTATAATGAACCCCTTCAATACGATGTCTACTAGATTTAATTATTGCAACTACCACGAGATTTTATTCAACTTATGACATCTCAAAACTCTTCACCTTAAGTGGAACTGCCGAGACAGACAAAGAAAGAGACAGACGGAAGCAGAGACTAACAGAGAGACAGAGGCACAGGCAGAGGAAGATTTAGAGGAAGAGAGATTGGATCAGTTGCAAGGACAGGGAAAACTGAGGAGAGGAAATCAGGTAAGGAGAAGGGTAGAAGGACAGAAAGAGAGACTGAGACAGAGAGCAGGAGGCAGAGACAGAGAACATGATGCAGAGGTGAGTGCATGCAACTGAATGAGGTAAACGTGAGAGGATGCGGGGTTTGGAAGTGGACGAAATGGAACGATTCTTTCAGTCCAAAATGGAAGAGGCTGAAAGAGTGCGTAGGATGGGAGCAAGAAAGAGGAAGGAGAAAATAAGTTACTTAATGACCAAGTGTAAGATGGTGAATTGAAGTAGGAAATGCAAATGTGGAAGACAGGAAGACAAAAGATTATTAATGAGAAGCAGTGGAAAATAGTGATTTGAAAGCAGGAAATGCATACATGGAAGGCAAGACAATGCTTGATAGTGTCCTGGTACCAACACAGACGTCAGGCAGTGAAATCTGAACAGTGATAGCGAGGTAAACAAAGAATATTTACACTCCCACTATATTTTGCATTCTGAAGTAAGGCGAAGAGCTGTGAAATACAACACTTTCTGTTTAAATTTTAACAACTGCACAGAAGACAGAGCTGTGAAATAACTATGCAGCTCACATTTCAAGAAATATATTATATTTTAACTTTTTTTTTAGCATAAACATATATTTTGGCTACTCAGAACTATCATACACGCTGAAATGTATGGGGAAATATTGTTTGGTTTCAGTTTCATGGATGGGAGAGAGTTCGTTACCTTTCTGTTTGATTTAGTTCAGGAAGACAGCTCTTCAGGAGAGGAGCATAAACACCCCAAAGAGGAGAGAGAGAGAGAGAGAGTATATTTTTCCTTATAGAAAACATCTCACACACCCGAAACACACACACACAGACACTCAAACAGACACACACACACACAAACTCATACTTGTATACCGAACCGGCGAAACTTGGACTGTTACACCCGTGTACTTTCAGACAGCAAAATTTCTTAAGCGAATATATGGGCGACTGAAAGTTAGGTTAGGTCACTTTGGGCAGGGTTTGGTCTGATTAGATAATTTTTGGTTTGGTTGGGTTCAGATCGACTAGACATAGACGGATTAGGTTAGATTGCTTTAGAATAGCTCGGTTTTGATATATTTTGGGTTGGGTTCTATTGGGTTGGGTTAGGCTGGGTTAGGTTCGGTTGGATTAGGTTATTTGATGCTTGACTGGGTTTCGTTAGGCCGGGTATGGTATGGTTAAGTAAGACTGGGTAGGATTACGTAGGGTTAGATGCGGTTAGGCTGCGTCAGAATTGGTTAGGTTAGGTATGGGGAAGTTACGAGAGATAGAGAGATTAAATACAATTAGACTGGGTTAGGTGAGGTTAAGTTAGATTAGTTTGGGTTATTTAAGGTTGAATTACGTCATTCGAGGTTAGGCAGGGTTCAGTTCGAGCAAATATCGATAAGTTAGGCAAGACTGGCTTAAAATAAGACTCAGAAAGCGTTATAAACACAACCCCCTCCTCGCATCTGATTCTGTGACCTACGTTTTGGCTTCAGTCTTTCTCTCCCTATTTCACTCTCTCGTAAAAGTCTTGGTCCCTGTCGAAACGCCTAAATTTACTGCATTGTCAAAGTGGTTTATGCATTGCGGTCTTTTGTTGGTCGGTCCTTCCAAAGTCAAGTATCGCGGAGGTGGACGTGGTTTTGTGTGTGTGTGTGTGTGTGTGTGTGTGTGTGTGTGTGTGTGTGTGTGTGTGTGTGTGTGTGTGTGTGTGTGTGTGTGTGTGTGTGTGTGTACGCTTGAAGCTGTGTGTACTTGAGTAATGCCCACATGCACACACAAATGCCTGGACAGTAGTGTGTGTGTGTGTGTGTGTGCGCTTGAAGCTGTGTGTACTTGAGTAATGCCCACATGCATACACAAATGCCTGGACAGTAGTGTGTGTGTGTGTGTGTGTGTGTGTGTGTGTGTGTGTGTGTGTGTGTGTGTGTGTGTGTGTGTGTGTGTGTGTGTGTGTGTGTGTGTGTATTTAAAAAAAAAATGGATAGACAGAGAGGGAGGCAGGGTGAGTCAGCATCCATGTTCTTGAGTATCCCAAGCGTTTTAAGCCAAATTACATGCGCTGGGGAGACAGTTGGACTTTGCACCTTACGTCAGGGATCCATAAGGCCTATTTTCCCTCATCCAGGTCGGCGTTGGTATAGGGAAATATTACCCTTCAGTCACCGACCCTTAAGGATCGGGATTGGGCCACAGGGGGTAGTTCCACTCTATAAACTTTATCCAAAAACAAGCACCTTTTCCATGCTCTCTTTCTTCTTTCCTTATCCATCCGTTCCTTCCTTTCCCCCCTTCCTTCCTAACCTCCTTTCCTCGCTACCTCCGCCCTTCCTTCCTTCTTTTCGTCTCCACCTTCCCTTTCCTTCCTTCCTTTCTTCTCTACCATCTCCTTCCTTCCTTCCTTCATTCACTCATTCATATCCTACTTCCCTCCCTCCCACCCTCCCTTTTTCCCTTCCTTCCTCGCCACCACGGTAGGATGCAAGAGGCAGCCACTGCGTGTGGTTGTAAACGTGGCCGATAATCTGTATTTATAAGGTAAGTCTTCCCCTGAGGCGGCTTATAGGGACTCACCGATATTGGAAGGAGAGGGACTGGAGGCAAAGTGATGGACGAGATGCGTGTGAAGGAAGAGACGGAGAGAAAAAGTGACCAACAAGATGAGGGGAAGAAGAAAGGAGTGTTGGAGGAAAGAGGGAAGAAAGGACGGGGGGGGGGGAGTGGGTAAGGAGATGAAATAAAGTGAGGAAGGATAAACGAAGTGAAGAGAAAAAAAGATGAAACTATAGCCTGCAAGACAAAGTGCTGGGAGGTGGGGCTGCCATGCCCGTACAAAAAAAGTTTCATTTCCAGTCCTACACTCCTGTCAGTTTCAGTTGCATTATCTGACAGGCGGGGAACTAGGGGTCAAAAACCAATCTTCCTCTTCCCCATGGAGAGCATTATATTCCTACATGTATACAGTATATCTTCATACTTAAGTCTTTCTATTAATTTAAGGTCTGGCCACAGTAAAAAGAAAGCAATGTCTAACCAGATTGTAAATTTATATGACCAATCTCTCTCTCTCTCTCTCTCCTGTTTTGCAAGGCAGCCATCAACTAATTTCCTCTCCTCCTCTTCCTCCTGCTTCTCTGCCGTCCATCATCGGCTTCTCTCTCTCCCCTCTCTCTCTCCCTTTCTGTCACCCATTATTTTCTCCTTCATCCATTTGCATCCCTCGCATTATCCCCTCATTTGTTCCCCTAATCTCTCCCTTCTCTAATCTCTGTCTCTGTCTGTTTGCCCGTCTGTCTTTCTGTCTATTTATCTACATTGTTACTCTCCCCCACCTCCTATTCTCACATCCCTCCCACCCCCCACCTCTCTCTCTCTCTCTCTAACACGTCTATATTTTGAATTAGGGAAGCAAATGGCTAAACTGAGGGTTGTACTTTGTAGGCAAACCTAATCCTCTTACATACACATCTCTCTCTCTCTCTCTCTTAACTGCCTTAACAGAAACGAACTGTAATATTCCTGATACTAATGACGGACTGATATAGAGAGATAAATACTGAGAGAGAGAGAGAGAGAGAGAGAGAGGAACAGAAGCACAGCCGGCAAAAGAGCAAGATGAAAGGCCTTGGAAAAGACTATGAATTATGGATACCTGGAATGAATACCGCGATGATGAATGAATGTGATATGAATGTTGTGGAAATTTATGATGTTGAAGGAATGTTAAGTCAATGTTGCAATGTTGTGATGTGGAGGGAATGTTATGATGTGGAGGGTATGTTGTGATGTGGAGGGAATGTTGTGATGTGGAGGGAATGTTGTGATGTGGAGGGAATGTTGTGATGTGGAGGGAATGTTGTGATGTGGAGGGAACGTTGTGATGTAGAGGGAACGTTGTGATGTAGAGGGAACGTTATGATGTGGAGGCAATGTTATGATGTGGAGGGAATGTTGTGATGTGGAGGGAATGTTGTGATGTAGAGGGAATGTTGTGATGTAGAGGGAATGTTATGATGTGGAGGGAATGTTGTGATGTGCAGGGAATGTTGTGATGTGCAGGGAATGTTGTGATGTGCAGGGAATGTTGTGATGTGCAGGGAATGTTGTAATGTGGAGGGAATGTTGTAATGTGGAGGGAATGTTGTGATGTGGAGAGATATCAACTTAATGCCATTCCCTTATTCCCCTCTTTTCCACATGCTTGCCTTCTATACACATCCTCTCTCTCTCTCTCTCTCTCTCTCTCTCTCTAATCCCTCCACCCCCGTGTCTTTCCTCCACTCAGCATAAGTCCATTACGACATCTTTAACGGAGTAATTGTGATCCACTATGATTCTCTCTCTCAGACCACGGAGCTGAGCAGACGTGCTGACCTACCACTCTGTCTAGTACTCACACTCACGAGTTTGAGCAATGGATATTTATGTGCTTCAAACACTGATATCTACTCAAGATAAGGCATATCAAGGCGCACTGGAAATTTTCATGAAGCAAGTAAATGAAAAACTGCAAGCATTCCAAGTAAAGGTGAATGAACTCACTAAAAGCTTGGAGTTCAAGCAAGGAGAAGTAGCGGACTTGCAACACCAAACAAAGCAGTTGGAAAATGATAAGAAAGGCAAAGAAACCTTGATTAAGAAATTGACATGATCTAAATGCAAGTGAGAAAGTAATTCAAGAACTAGAAGAAAGCTGCAATTACCAAGAGGATTATAGTCGCCGAAATAATATCAAAATAACTGGCCTAGAGGAAAGTCAAGAAGGTGAAACCTGGGAACAGTCCACCGTTTATGTCTCGAAGTTGTTGGAAGAAAGGCTTCACCTACCCAAGATCGACCTGGAGCGGGTTCACCGAGTTGGACGACGACATAACAAGCCTCGGCCAATTATAACCCGCTTCTTAAGATTCAGTGATCGTGAGGCAGTGCTCCGGAAGGCAGCAAAACTACGAGGTACAGGAATTTACATAAATGAAGCTCTATGTCCAGCCTCACAAGAAATAAGAAGAACGAAGTTACCCTTACTCAAGCAGGCCAGGAGTGAAGGAAAAATAGCATACTTCAATCACACTAAACTAGTCATCAAGGCAAGACCGGTAACGAGCAGGAACGATGGTCCGAATGGTGATGCTGTTGCTGGTGCAGGCTCCCTCACTGCTGATGGAGCAGTCGCTGGTGGTAGCACTGGTGTTGGTGAGGCAGTTGCCACTCGCACAACCAGTATGGAGGGAGCAAAAGGCGCCACCGGTACTGCTGATGCTACTGATATACCAGGTGTTGATGGACGTGCCACGGCTGGATTAAGCATGTGGGAGGCCCGGGGCCCGCTTGGAAGGGAGGCCCCCTTTCCAACTCCCCCAATGGCATACACCACAGACTGGTAACCTAAATCCTAATATATAAATAGGGCACTTTTAGTTAGGAAATACTGAACGGGGACTATTCATCCAATGCTGTAATATGTAATGCATAAACACGAAATGAAATGAACACAAGTTGCTCTGGTGGGAGGCCCCCTCTTGGTGGGTGGCCCAGGGCCCGGGCCCCTTGGGCCCCCCCCTTAATCCGGCGGTGGGACGTGCTCCTTCGGGCAAGGAGTATGCTACCAGAAAGAATAGAAGAGTATCTAAGAAATAAGTAGCTAAGTAACAGTTACCTGGACATTTTTTTTTCCTTTTTTTTTTTTTTGCATGTTAGATAAGTAATTTTTTTTTCATTTTATAGTCTTAATGATGCAGAGCTTGTTAGGCTGTCGACATAATTACCATAACTATCCTCTAACAGTCATCGATAAAATGATGTTTAATCCATTTCAGTACAACGAAAGTGACAAAGTAGACAATAACTTGACTGATTATGAATCAGATGAACTTACATGTAACTACTACTTTTCTGATTCGGTTTAAACTTACTGATACCAGCCTCAAGTTGCTGTCATATAATATCAACAGTGTTCCACTACATTTGGAATCATTATTTGACCAATGCTTAGATTCTCTAGAGATTAAATTTGACATTATTGGATTATGTGAAACAAGATTAACTGGTGTTTTATATGTTATGTGTGTGTGTGTGTGTGTGTGTGTGTGTGTGTGTGTGTGTATTATATATATGTGTATGTATATGTATATTTATATATATATGTATTTTTTTTTTAGCTCAGTCACGAATGCTCCTTACTTAACTATTGCATGAGGTCCGTAAGAGAGTCTCGACTCATCGGACCTATATGTGCGTATATGTAAAGTTTTCCAATATTGTACTATCTGTTGTGGACAACAAAAAAATCTCTCTCTCTCTCTCAATTCTTCTTCATTTCTTGACTCCTTCTCTCCCTCACTCCATCTAACCAATCCTTCCTCCCTCTCCTTTCCATCTCTTCAGATATCTTCCCTCCCTCCACTTCACTTTCCTCCACTCTACTTCTCTACACTTCTTCTCCCTCTCTCACTTCTCCTTTCTTTCCTTCCTTCTTCTTCATTCTACTTATTCTTTCCAACTCTTCATCTTTCCCTCCCACACGTTCCTTCCCTCCATTCCTCTTTCTTTTCCCCCTTCTTCCTCCTTCTCTCCTTCCCAACTTTCTCCTTCCTTCCCTCCTCTTCAGCTTTCTCCATCCTTCCTTCCCTCCTCTTCAACTTTCTCCTCCTTCCTTCCCTCCATCTTCCTCCAACCTCCCTCCACTTCCTCTCCCTCCTCCACCCCGCCTCAGTGAACCAGATGGAGCAACAATACGTGAGGAATACCCAGGCTGGCAAGTATATAGGCCAGGAATCATATAGGGTGCCAGGTATATAGGGCAGCAGCGTCATGAGGTCAAGTTCCGTTACAGGATGGAGCTGCAGGGCATGGTACTGCAGGTGTGTATAGGGCAGAGGGTTGATGCTATATAGGGCAGGAGTATCACACGGTTGGGTTATGCAGGGTCAAGTTACGTCTAGTGCTGTTACGTGTGGTCCAGTTACGCGGGTGTTGTTACAAAGGACTGAATTACATAGGGTACAAGGTATATAGGGTGTGAGGGATACCATGTACAGGAGGCGTGACATAGGATATAACAATATGACACGTCACATAGGGTAGAATCATACAGGGCAGTATTACATACATTAGAATCATATAGGACAAGGTTTCATAGGGTGGAATTATACAGGACAGAGTTATATATGGCAAACGTAGGGCACGGTAATATAAACCCGTTACAAAGACGCATCGCGACAAACGGGACCCTCATCACACAGGACACACGTCACACAGCATACATAATACACAGCTCCCGTCACAAATATGGCTGAGCCACATACTGTAGGGCAAACGTATAATATAAACCCAGTCATAAACAGGCTCTTTACCACACTTTTCATATAAGGCAGCTATACAGGGTAGAGTCAAAGGGCAAGGGACAAATAGGGGAGTAATAAAACAGGGTAGAGTCCAAGGCAAAAGACACACAGGGCTGAATTACATATGGGAAACGTGCAATAAACCCCAGGTCACAACTAAACCCTCCATCACAAGTATGATATTGGGCATTTGTCACACAGGGTAGGGTCACACAGGCCTTATATAGGCTGCCACAGGCCACCCTCACGTCCATCCCTACGGTTATGAAGGCCACGGATCAGATCTATTGCATTTCCTCCCTTTTTCTTTCTCTTCAACTCTCCCCTTTTCTCTCCTCTCCTCATTTACTCCTTTCCTCCGTCTTCCATTACCTAGCTTTTCTTTCTTGCTCATACTTTTTCCCTCCACTCTATTATCTGGTTTCTTCTACCTCCCCGCTTTGTGTGTGTGTGTGTGTGTGTGTGTGTGTGTGTGTGTGTGTATCCACCATTTTTACGGACTGAACAGTATAGGCCAACAACTATGTTCTCTCTTATTTGTACAGTACAAGGATAAACAGAAATATACCACTACCATAGGACACCCAATCTAGCTATATATAAAAACTAGAGATAATGCAATAAATAAATTAAAAAAACGCAAGGAAAATAAATGCAATAAATATATACATGAAAATAGTGCATTATTCCCTTCCCTTAAGAAATGAGCCCAAAGTGAAGTAAAAATAAACAGCTGGAGGGCCAACTGCAGTGAGGGTATGTGGAGCGGCTCGGGTGTCTTGAATAGCAAACTTCAGCGAAAGAAACTTTAATTATCAAACTTCATGCTCTTAGTTCTCAAGGTAAAGGCCGCCCCACCGCAAATATTACACACTCCTAAAATAGCCAAAAGAAACTGTTTATAGAAAGTCTTAGGCAATATGAAAAATTAAAATTTTCTTTATGCCGTATACGTCGATTCATTTCATCATTTTCCCCATACGTAACTTCTAAACAACTAGAATAAATCGCCAACATAAATCGATGATAAGTGAAAGAAATTATCACTCAGGTTCACATGACTCATTCCTATGCTTAGTAAAATCGTCTAGTGTTTGTCACAGTTTTACGTATTGTACATCACCTTCATCTACCTGCGTTATCAGACTCCATCTACCATCTTTATCATTAATCATCTACGACAATCAGTGTAAATATTAACACTGATGACTGCGCAATTAAATACCAAACGAGGCATTTAAATCACCAAGCATTTACCGTAGACTCGCTACATCATCCCATGAACTTTATAACATCTATTACTAAACTGCATAAGTGAGCAGATTTAAGAGAAAAATTACTTAGATGCATTATTTACCTTGAAATCCTTTAATAAGAAATTAGTTTATTTAAGAGTTGTCAGAAAAGCCATATTTCACCAGCAACAAACACAACTGCATAACAGCACACAGGAGGGGGAGGCTGAGGAGGGGGAGGGTGGTGGTCGGATGGCTGGCTTGCACTGAATCTTCCATATTCTTCTCCATAAAATCAAGCGAGTTTCGTTACACTGCACAACATTTCTGTCTTGAGATATTGAATAAAGTGTGGTATGTTAATTTTTATCAAATACACTCTCGCAACAAATCATATCAAACTTATACTCAGATGCAAAGGAATCGAACATTTAAAGAGATCGTCACAACATTCGCTGCACAATATACTGTTCGCTGCTATTATTCAATGAACTTCACCGACGTGTGTATTATTTATATATACAAACCTTTACTGTTAACACGACCTGAAATAGTGGAAATTAATCAGACTGAATTAAAGCAGATGTTAAAAAATGCGGCAACATTTCCGAGCGACCACTCAACCACCTCAAGGTCGGTGCATTTGTTATTTAACTCCGGCTAACATTACACGATTTTATTCGGCTGAGAGTGAGTCATGGCAGCCTGAGAGTGGTGATTGTAGACTGGCTGACTTAAAACTCAAGGGAAGAAAATAAGAAAAAAAAAAAACAAATAGAATGTAATCGGTAATGGCAATGAAGCAAACCAACCCTTCATTACAATGACGTCTTGTTTGGGCTTATTCTTGCTGCCGCCATGCTATTTTGTTCAGTTCAGGGAAACCTTTTGTACTGAAGGGGTTAATGAAGCTGTATCTGACACTTTAAATGAAAGTTTAAGCTGTGTAAAATCGCCGGAAGGTAGCAAGAATAAAGTGAAAAATACGTCACCGGCCTGAAGGGGTAGACTATCAAATAACAGACAAGTAATGGATGGATACGAGATCATATGGAGCTTCATTAAACTGAACCATCTTATTTGTAAAAATCCTTTGAGAGCTAAATTAAAGCAGAATACGAAGCTTAGCTGGATGGATATCTTGCGTACCTGCCACTCTCCCACCAGCCACCCTCGGCATCCCAATAGTCAGCGTTATAGACACGATTCCCCACACTTATTCACGACCACTGAGAGAATGGAAACTAACACTTGTTACCTCCTGCCTCTCCTCTCTCCAACATTCTTATCTCTCCCAAACATTTCATCTTCCCCCTGATACCCAACCCCCACCTTATCCCCCACACACATCCCCTGCTCCAGTAGCTGTGAGTGGTGTGGAATGGTTCTTATCGTGTTGGTATCTGACCCTGCACGCCAACAGATCCAGCACATATAAACGCGACGTGGGATAATCCGGCACTTGGAATGCTAGGGGGAATAAGCACCTCTCTCTCTCTCTCTCTCTGAGTTAGATACAGCCTTGATTAGCCCCTTCATTATTAGAAGCCTCCTTAACTGAATAAAATCACCTGGTAGAATATCATAAAAAGACGTAACCTGTTACGACATGGAGGGGCTAAAGGACTATCTAATAGCCTGTAAAGTGTGCAACGGATATTTTAGAATACCAAGTGGCGGTCAGCCACACCAAGTCGCAAGCTTAAAAGGGGAGAAAATAGTGATAAAGTGAAAAATATATACCAATGACGAAAAGGGGAATGAAATTAACACTAACTTAAACCTACAAGAACAAAATCAAGCAAGTTCGAACAGGATTGTCAAACTAGCTCTTGCAACGGTTATCCTAAAGTTCCAAATGTTACTAATAAAGAAAAGCCAGAACATAAACTAGCCCTTGGGTTGTAAAGCCTCTGGGGGCTTGCAGTAAAGACCTGGCATAAAAATAAAGACAGACTCTTAACATTAATATAACATGTGACATTAGCTAGGGCAATAAGTGATTCTAAATCAACAATTCTTATAAACAAAAGCAATCTCAAAATAATCTAATAAACCTATCATGTGCTGACAATAAACATTAACTCACGTGTGGCAGATAAACTACTATATTATACCAATATCCCCAGAACAGAGCAGTCCAACACACCGGTCTAGCTCAAGCGGTTAACTAACTCGAGGGTTGTTGGTTGGTTGGTTAGGGCTTTATGGCCATCACCCAAACCTTGGTCATTAGGCCAAACAATATACTATGTAGAAAGACAAAAACAAAACTAACAAAACTCGAGGGAGTCCCAGCCCGGCTTAAATAGACAAACTCAAAGAAGCGCAACTCAATGAAGCTAGAAGGGCAGAACAGAAAACTCAGGGTCGAAACCGTCAGTCTCTCTCGCAGCTACCAACCACGTGGGTGTAGCCTACGATGAAGTATTGAACTTGCCCGATATTTACCAGGATTATTCGATGTTACATTAAGTGAGAGTAACAGTGATAGAAACCAGAATTATACGGTGTTAAAGTGAGTAATAACAGCAGTGACTGTGAATAGGGTTTTGCAGTGTTACAATGAGTGGTGGTAACAGTAACCAGAAAATGCTTGGTTGCTCTTGCAATGGATATCTGACCCATCTTTGTGACAGCGTACGATAGGCAGAAGACATAACGTCTGTTAAGAGTTGTTAACTGGACGATAACAGATGCGTCTGAACGATATATGATTGACTCAGTATGCTGTTTCCTGCAGTCTCATATTTATAAACTCGTTCACAGAATGCTACGCATGGTACTAATAAATGAATATTAAAGATTCTGAATATTACATATGAATATAAGCATTGTGTATCGGCCACACGTAACAAATCATATTGAAGGGGTTCACCTGAAACAGTGGCGGCAACAACACAAACAAAATAAGCTGAACGTCATCGTACCGAAAGGATTTATGTCAGGGAAATGTAATAATGCACTTAGAATATTAGGACTACGCGTCACAATATATCCTCAATCAAGTGGATTACACATGGAATACTAACACACAGTACCGTGAAAGGCCTTAATCCCGTCACTACGATGATCTCTATTCATTTTATGCTGGCTAACTCCGGGTAATTTTATTCAGAAGAGTTCTCATATTCAGGGCGTTGTATACTACCTCAATTACCCCATTACCTACGATGGCAATATATACATCAGCCTCTAATGGAGGTGACGTCTCGTGTTTATCTTACCTACGCTACTGACTGATATTCTTCGGCTTAGGGGAGGCAATTTCCATAACCTCTTCCCAATGATGACGTCCTTCATATTTTACTTGTTATTCACACATGATTATACTTTAGGTTTGGGGAGCTCTCACGTAGAAAAGGTGTTAAATTCGGTCTGGCTGTCTCCTGTCGACTTTATTCGGCTTGCTAAGAACTAGTTGATTCCAAGAACTTAACTGCACTCCCTGCTCCTCAAGTTCTCCTTCCCCTCCTCAGCAAACTCCTTGGCATCACTTCTTCCCTTCCCTCAGTTCACCTCCCATTCCTCCTAACTCCCCTTTCCTCTCTCCACTAGCTCTTCTTTCCTCCTTCCACTCAAACCATTTCCCTTCCTCCTCCTACCATCACCAAAGACGACTGTGAAGCCAACCAAAAGGGCCAAAGTAAGTTAATAAAGGGGAGTGAGTGTTAACTGACAGAATTACCATCATATTAGGCTAACTCTCTTGCCCAAATACATGGGACGGGAGGGATCCAGAGACAGGAACAGGATAGTAAAAGTTAGGAAATCTATCAACAGAGTCCCTTCAAAATCTGCCTATTTTCAGGAAACATTTCGTTTGGTATTTTTCTTTCGATGGGGAGTGAAATGGATGATGATGATGATGAGGAGGAGGAGGAGGAGGAGGAGGAGAACAGAAACGAAAATAAAGAAGAAAGAGCAAAGGCGAAGAAAAAAAGGAAATGAGAAATAAGGAAAACAAAGGAAAAGGAAGAATGAAGAATATAGGAGAAAGATGAACGAAGATATAAGAGGAGAAAGGAGAGAAGAATGAAGAATGGAGAGAAAAGAGAAGAAAAAGAAGGTAAGGAAGATGCATGAAGGAAAAGGAAGAAAGGACGACGAAAGGAGAGAAAAAAGAAGAAAGGAGGGAAGAAAGAAGAAAGGAGAGAAGGAAGACTGGAGGGAAAAAGAATGGAAAGAAGGAAAAGAAAGGAGTGAAGAAAGGGGAGGTAAGGAAGAAGAATGATGAAGCAGGAAGAAAAAGGAAAGAACACGAAAGGAGAGAGAAGAGAGAAGAAATAAATGAGAGAAGGAAGGAGACAACGGAAGGAAGAAGAGAAGAAAAAAATGGAGAAGAGGAACGAAAGGAGAAAGAATGGAGAAGAAAAAGGGAGCCAAAGAGAAAGAGGAAAGAAGAGAAGAAGAAAGTAGGAGAAAATAAAAGGAAATGAGATGAATGAAAAAGAGAAAGAAAAAAAAGGAAATAAAAGACGGAAGGAGAGGAAGAGAAGGAAGGTAAGGAAGAGGAGGAAGATTAGGAAGAGGATGAGGAAGAACAGGAGGAAGAAGAGGAGGAAGGAGAGGCAGAAGGAGGAAGAAAAGAAGGAAGAGGTGTAAGATGAGGAAGAATAGCAGGAAGACGTGGAGGAAGAGGAGGAAAAGGAACAGGATGAAGAAGAGGAAGAGGAAGAGGTAAAAGCAGAGGAGGAAGGAAAGGAAGAGGAGGAAGAGGATGACGAGAAACGAGAAGAGGAGGAGAAAAAAAATGGAAGAAGGGGAAGAGAAAGAGGAGGAGGAAGGACGAAATGAAGGAAGAGAAAAGGGAGAGGAAAAGGAAGAGGAAGAACAAGAGAAACAGGAACAGGAAGACGAACAAATGGAAAGGGAAGAGAAAGATGGGGTAGAGGAAATGAAAGAGGAAGAGGAAAGGGAAGAGGAAGAAGAGGAAAGGGAAGAGGAAGAAGAGGAAGGAGAAAGAGGAAGAAGAGGAACAGAAAGACCGAGGAAAAAATGGAAGCAGAAGAGGATGAGACAGAGGGAGAAGGGGAAGAGGGAAGAGGGAGAAGAAAGATGAAGAGGAGGAAGAACAGGTAGAGGAAGAAGAGGAAGAGGAAGAGGAAAAGGATGAAGAGGAAGAGGAAGAGGGAGAAGAGGAAGTGGAAGAAGAGGAAGAAGGAGAGGAAGAGGGGGAAGAGAAAGAGGAGAAGAGGAACAGGAAGAGATAGAAGAGGAAGATGAGGAAGAGGAAGAAGACGAAGAAGAGGAAGAAAGTGAATATCAGGGAGGGGGAAGAAAATATATAAAATCCAGCTAATCATTTCTAAATTGTCATTATCACATTTAGAAAATAACACGACACAAGCCGGCAGGTAGGCTAGGTAAGCGTTTGCTATCGTAAATGATGATTTAACTGTACAGCAATAATAATAATAATACCTCCCCTATTCCATAAAACATCCAGATAATAACAACATGATTAATGCAATCAGTTTAAACCGGTAAGGAAGTTACAGTAAGAGGTAATTATCAAGAAGCCTGCGCTTACAAAATGTAGGACGATCAAAATGGCTGACCTTGCCGGTGGTGTCGGGGTGGCGGCCGGGCAGTTCACCTTAGAGTCTTCAGGACCTCAGTCAGGCCCCGTCTCTTCACACCAGAGCGAGGCTATCAGGTCCACAGTCACTCTTGTTCTCGAAGTTCACGACAAGACGCATATCACACACAAATTAAACAATACTTTCTTCTGCGAATCCACCTGCGGGAAGAGACGGGAACAAGAGTTTAGGAGCAGGGCAGCTGGCACGTGGTGGGCAACGCAGGTGTGCCAACCGTCTCGTGTCACAAGTCAGTAACCTCACCTGCAACAATCCAACGTGCTACGTAATCCACAAGCATCAAACACAACCACACAGGCTACTGACTAATCTATCTGCATTTCGGGATTAATACAAAGTGGTTCTGAGAGTTTCACAAGCCTAGACAACTAATATTAGAAAATAAAATTAAATATCACCTCTCAATCACTGAGTGCATCTGAAGCATTGGTACACTTGATGCTACGGACATGCGCGATGCATAAGCTCAACTGAAGTTGCTACCGATCAGATTTACAGCACGACTAATAACAGTCAATAAGCCACTTTTTACGGCTCAGTTATGTGTAGTTTTTAGCTATATTTAATTATAACACGATGAGTTTGTTAAGAAAAGATGACAAGAATTACTGGAATACAATATTTAATCACACTAAGCAACAGCACTTGTTTATTCCGCCTTTGAAAGAATAGAGAGGAGGGGGGGGCAGGGGCTTGGGGGAGGGGGGGGCTGTTGCAGGGGAGAGAGGTTGGGGATGTCTTCGTCTTGTTTCACTATTCATAGTACAAAAGATACACCCTTAGTTATCGGGGATGTGAATGATAGAAACAGCCTCAGGACAATATGATGGAAATGAATGACAAAGAGGAAGGCGAGCTGCAGAGGTGAACGATCAGTGTGCAGATCCGAACACTGTTTAAGATAAAGAACGTCTAATTTCTATCCCGTGTGTTATTTTCCATTACGGTTCGCACTCGGTGGAACTAGGTTTGAAAATAATGCGGTTATGGTTTACACCAATTTAACAAGACATTAATGTGTTCAAGTGATACATCGATTAATGTGTGTGTGTGAGGAGATGGAGGGAATATGAAGGAAGGAGGGATGACGGAGAGAGGGAGAGCTGCCGGTGACAGCCCCTGGCCCCATCCCCTCCCCCTCTCCTACCAGTCCCCCTCCCCCTCAATCGTGTGCTCCGGTAATGTACAGAACATACTGACCCTCCTCCTCCTTTCCTCCCCTTCCCCCTCCTTCCCTTCCCCATGTTCTACAAACTCTCCCCCCCAACCCCCTCGCCCCCTCTACGCTTCCTCTCTTTTTGCCCCCACTTTCCAGTCTACCCTTCTCCTTTCCTTCCTTCTTCTGTTCTCTTCTTCCTACCTTTCACCCCACCTTCCTTCCCCAACCCCACTCCACAAACCGTCTCCCCAACCCCAAACCTTCCCCTCTCCCCCCCGCCCCGCCAGGTTCATCTACATATACGCTCGATTGTCTCTGGCTGGGGTCGGGGTGGTCGTGAGTGAGTCGGGAGTTTTATGGCGAGAGAGAGAGGTACACTATGATAGTCTCTATTCTCCTTTCACACTTTCCTGTAAAATGTCCACGCCAGTTTTTCTATACGGCGTGGTGTTCTTTCTGACTTTTTCCTGCCGGCTTCGGCTGGAGGGTTTGGAGGGCGGGGGAGAGCCTTCTTCTTTGCTGTCCTTATCTCATTCTAGTAGTTCAGTTACTCTTCTAGGAGCTGCCTAGCATGGGCCAACCGGCCTACTGCAGTTATCCTCTCTTCTTATGTTCTTATGTACGTAGTTACACGGATACACCGAACACACAGACTTTACTACCCTTTTTTTTTTTTCACATAACTTGGCCTTAAACTTAAATGAACAACTTACTTTTCAATTTAAGCTTAAGAATGGGAGAGAAAAGCAGATGAAAGGAGGAAAATGGAGCAAGGAGACGAGAAGAGAGAAGGGAAGAAGACAGGACAAAACATGAAAAGAAGAGGGAAAGACATGAAGGAAAAGAAGAGGAAGAGGGAGACAGAGGACAAGAAGAGAGACAGGAAGAAGAGAGGACAAGTAGTTTATGGCGCAGTGAGGAGAGAGGAAGGACGAGGAAGTGGCAAAGAAGTGGATAAAAGGTGAAGGAAGAGGGAAAGAAAGAAGGACAAGAATTATGAAAGACGAAATAAGAGAGACAGAGAGAGAGAAGATGAAAGATGAAGGAAGGGATGAGGATAAGACAGAAGAAGAGGAGGGAAAGTGAAGGAAAAGAGACACAGGGAGTGAAATGAAGAGGATGAAAGGTGAGGGAAGGGTTGATGATAAAGGAGAGTAAGAGGACGGACGATGAAGGAAGATATGAGGATAAAGGAGAAGAGGGGAGGATAATGAGCGATACACTGGCTTGCATATCCAGCTCGAAATTACAAGAATCTCTCTCTCTCTCTCTCTCTCTCTCTCTCTCTCTCTCTCTCACACACACACACACACACACATACATTTTATATACTATTCTCGGCATAAAAGTTGCATATATCCTTCGGTATATAATCAGTCAGCATTTCACAACACACATAACTTGGTGAATCAGGTATATAATGTTTGAGATGCACACTTCCCAACCCTGTCCATTGCCAACACAATTAACATTATTAGGTGTCAGAGCTGCACATGTAATTGCACATTTTACACAGGTCGCATTACACCAACAACCATGCCCTTGAAAAACTTGTGATATCTGGGGGATCATCATCATCATCACACACACACACACAACACTACTGCTTTAATGTATATCTTCAGTATTTCCTTTTCCCTCATCCTTCCACCCTTTATGCATTTTTTCCAACTACATTACCACTATTTTCTCCTTCATTCTTGTTGCCTACGGACGATTTTATTTATCTTCCATGACTCTTTTCTGTCTGGCTGGGTTTGATACAGCCTTCATTAACCCCTTCACTACCAAAGGCCTCTCATGTACTGAATATAATCGTGTGAAGGCAGCGAGAATACACCCAAACAACACGGCATTGTAGTGAATGGGTTGGGTGTATTCATTATCTGTACTACTTTATTTAACCTTTCATTCTTCCCTACACTTTGTCGTTCTTTTATTCTTCCGTGCATTTTGTCCTTCTTCCATTTTTCCCTTCACTTTGACGTTCTTTCATCCTTCCCTTCATTTTCATTTTTTCATTCTTCCCTCCAGTCTGTCCTTTTATTTTTCCATTCATTTTGTCAATACATTATCCCCTTCATTCATTTTCCCCTTTATTCTTTCACTCTTCCTTTCAGTACATGTCAGCGTCTCTCCCAGTAACATTCTAAGGGTTCTAACACTCACTCTTACTGAATAAAATCGCGTGAAGTCAGCTGGGGTGAAACACCGGAAATGCCCCACGTTGTTATGTTTACATCATCTCATTTCTTAACACATACTAAATTCCTTAAATTCTACCAGATTATATTCCACCATATAAGTTCAGCAGTAAAAATATTAATACATGTTGATCAATGGTCCAGAGTGATAACAATGATTAGTATTCATTTTCTGCTAAAAAAATATGGTTAATTCTTTCGGCAGAGGTCGATTCCTTTACACCATAATACAAGCTTTGATAATCTGGTTCACTGGGAGGGAATATCTGATGTCGTTATTTATCACAACACTTTTAAAAATATCTTGAAACAGAAATGTGGCGTAATGTGTGAAAATTCACTTGATCTAATGGAAAAAATATATATAAACATCAAAACAAGGAGGCCATCCGAACACTGTCCATAAATCACAGAGTTGTTCGTCGGGAAGGATGTGTTTATGTGCCGTCTGAAAATTACCACAAAAACCTCTAGGAATAAGCTATTTTCACCATTAAAAGTGTACGCTATAACGAAACATTAGTATCTAGAGTACCCGAACGAAGACTGATAAGGAAATAAGTATAAACACTGATTTAGAAGTTTGTTTACGTTCTCATTCGTCAACCTTCTCCTTTAAATGCCTCATCATAACATGTGAGTAAAGGACTGCAGCTGCTAGTGACTTAACTCTGGCCGTGTCCACCTCTTCACCAAGTTATCTACCATCCATGACTGAACTGCTACACATTCTTGTGGCTGGGACTCTCGGCAGTACACATTAACATGCCACAGTGGAATCAAGGTTGGTACTGCTGTTTTTTTTTTTTAGTACACATTAAACTTAAGCCATAGTGGAATCAGGGTTGGTATTAATGTGTTTTTCATTAATTCATTACCAGACACGCGCGGCCTTTTCATATTTTCCATCGAAATGAATCTTTCGCAGGTTATTTGTTATTTTTCCTGGAGTACCGTGCCATAGCTACTGGGCATTTTTATAAAGACAATGAACGCTGAGGATTTAGAATGAATAATTATTCCACTGACGTCTACCAGTAGCTGGCCATATCTTGCGTCCCCAACACTTGCTTTTAAAATTGAGAGATTGCTGTCATAGGTTGGATTAGGTTTGGTGGTAGGTGGTGGCGACCGTCATTCGCTCACTTGATCTTTCCTCTCACTTTTCATTACTCATTCCATTGTAGGCGACTTTACATTGTCAGCCTAATGGTTTCCTGTAAGCCAGGAAACAATTTACAGCGCTGGGTGGTAACCATATAACCAGCCTTTACGTGTTCCCTATGTGTTAACAGGTGGGTTGGCGTAGGATTAGTGTTCCTCCTCGTAAAACCACTAACTCAGAGACAAACGGCTACCCTTTACGGAATTATGGCGTCTGGCTATAGATAAACAGATTAACTCTGCTAATATCAATCAGTATTTAAATATGCACTAATACGTACTAATTCTGCCCTTACTGTATCATGTCACGCCTTTATTTACCCAATTTAGTGCAATTATGTTGTATGTATATATAAAGCAGTGAATTAGTGACGATTACCGTAGATTTAAAAAATCTCTCTCTCTCTCTCTCTCTCTCTCTCTCTCTCTCTCTCTCTCTCTCTCTCTCTCTCTCTCATCAGTAATTCCTTGTAATCTTGTGAATCCATCTAAATTCTTTCTTCCCTCCTTCCTCCTCTGTTCCTCCTCATTCCCTTGTCTGCAGTGTCCCTTCCCTTCCCTGTATCTTTCACTTTCGTCCTGATTTCATTCTCTCTCTCTCTCTCTCTCTCTCTCTCTCTCTCTCTCTCTCTCTCTCTCGCTCTCTCTCTCTTCCACTTAACTTGTCTTGATAGGGAAGATAGGCTTTGATCTCTTCTTCAGATGAGATCCAGAATATTGATAATGGAAGAGGATAAGGGTGAACTGTCCCCCCCATCTCTCTCTCTCTCTCTCTCTCTCTCTCTCTCTCTCTCTCTCTCTCTCTCTCTCTCATCCCAAGCTCATTAAAACGCCCAGAGAATTCATAAAGGCCTAAGAGTACAAGAGAATGAAAAGGTACTCGTGCGTAGGTGGGAGGCGTAGAAGGGTACCTGGCGTATGACACTGTAGAGGAGGAGGAGAAGGAGGAGGAAGTGAAGTAGAAGGAGGAGGAGGGGAGGAAGAAGGAGGAAGAGGAGGGAATTAGTTAGCTAATGATGAAAGGAAATGATGATGATGATGATAATGATGATAATTATGATGATGATGGGAGGGGGAGAAAATCCAAAAGAGGTTCAGGAAGAGGAGGTGGGAGGAAATACTGAAGAGTGGAAAGGTATGAGTGGGAGGAGGAGGAGCGGGGGAAAATAAGTAAGTAAGAGCAGAGAAGGGTGGAATAAGTACCGGTACGTACGAGGAGGAAAGGTATAAAAGTACTCGTGATACGTAAATCACCTGAGCGTAAATGAGAAGCGTAGGAGAAAGACGAAGAGGAGGATGCCTAAAGGGTGGAAATGAATGAGGCACTGCTTGAGATGGAGAGACGGCAACTTTACGCCTAGCTGAAGTGAACAGGGTGTTGTGTTGGTTAAGGGTAAAGACAGGGATGATATCAGGTAATCGGTATTGTGTAAATTGTAGGGAAGTGTAGTGTGGTGTTGTGAGGCGGACAGGGAGACGCATACATCCACTTGAGGCTCCTATGACTCACTATCATCTCCATATAATCGTCTGACATTACACGTAGCTAGAATGTAATGCTAGAGGAGACGCGGCCATGTGAGGGTCTGAGGTAGAATATCAGGCAACTGGTGTGGTGTAAAGTGTAGTGTGGTGTTGTGAGGCGGGCAGGGAGACGCATGGTGTGGTGTAAAGTGTAGTGTGGTGGTGTGATGCGGGCAGGGAGACGCATGGTGTGGTGTAAAGTGTAGTGTGGTGGTGTGAGGCGGGCAGGGAGACGCGTGGTGTGGTGTAAAGTGTAGTGTGGTGGTGTGAGGTGGGCAGGGAGACGCATACGTCAACCTCAGGACGCACGCTAAGACGCACACCATAAATCCTCGTACCAGGTGAAGAGCAGGGAAGGGGGGTGGGGGAAGGGGAGAGGAAGACAAAGGGATAGGAAGCTGAGGAAGATTGAGAGAGAGAGAGAGAGAGAGAGAGAGAGAGAGAGAAGGGGGAGTAGTGTTGGAGGGCGAAAAAGTGTGAAATTATACAGTACAAACAAGGAGAGATGAATCAGATCGCCTGGTGGTAGAAAGAATAAAAGAAGCAAGCCAACACTAACATGCCAACACCATCATGCTGAAGCGATTAATTCAGATGTGAGGGACGAATCTTACACGTTATTCTTGGTATTTGCATACGAGTTTTACTCAGCCGTGGCAGGAAAGGAACGAGGTAAAGAATGACCCCTGAACGTGAGATAAATTAATTCAGATGTGAGGGACGAATCTTACACGTTATTCATGGTATTTGCAGACGATTTTTACTCAGCCGTGGCAGGAAAACGACAAAGTAAAAAATGACCCCTGAACGTGAGATAAATTAATTCGGGGACGGGAATGGATTTCTTCTTGACGTTATCCATGTTAACTACAAACGGTTTTATTCAGCTTAGGAAGGACTGCTGGTACTGACAGGATCGAACACTGTTTATTGCATTACGGTAGTCTCTTATTATACCTGTATATTATAGGATCGAACACTGTTTATCCCATTACTGTAGTCTCTTATTTTACCTGTATATTATACGATCGAACACTGTTTATTGCATTACGGTAGTCTCTTATTTTACCTGTATATTATAGGATCGAACACTGTTTATTGCATTACTGTAGTCTCTTATTTTATCTGTATATTATAGGATCGAACACTGTTTATCCCATTACTGTAGTCTCTTATTTTACCTGTTTATTATTCTGGCTACCTGCAGACGGTTTTATTCTGCTATAGAAGGAGTTGACGTAAACACCTCAGCTTACTCCAGTACTCTTGCATGTACTTCGTATTATTCTTATTATCTACAGAAAGATTTACTCAACTCGCCAACAAAAGAACCGGGAGGGTAAAGAATGATCCCCGAACGTGAGATAAATTAATTCAGGTACGGGGCCGGGTTTTTGTGGACGCAGCAGCAGCCGCCAAGAGAGGCCAAGACAGCCACACGGAAAAAGGCCCCTCGCCCTGCCCATGAAATGTGCGGGTAAAGGACATCCTGAATTCTGGACGGGTGGCCGCGAATTTGGCGATAAGGAGTTTGCGAAAAGAAATCAAGGGGCTGAGATAGAGGTTAAGAGGTTGAGACAGGAGTTGTTAGGGGTTGAGAGAGGAGTTACTGGGAGTTGAAGGGTTGTGAGAGCGGGGTTGTTGGCGGAAAAGTAGGTGGAGCAACGGGCAGGGGATTTGTGTGTTAATGGTGAGAAAAATGTGTTGAGAGAGAAAACGAATGAGAAAAAGGCTGGGACTGGGAGAGTAGTTATGGGGGTTAGAAAGCGTTATTAGGGGATGGAGTGAAGGGTTATTAAAAAAAAAAACGAAAAAGAGGTTACAAGATTAAGGAGGTTGAAAGAGGGGCTGAGGAGGAGAGACAGAGACTGAGAGATAAAGGAAGTGCTGAAATCTGGACGGGTGAGTTGAAATTTGGCCGAAAGGAGATTGAGAGATTGGTCATTAGGGGATTGAGAGAGGAGTTATTTTGGGGATTTTAGAGAGAGAAGGGGGGGGGTATACGTCTTGATGGTGAGTGTGTATCAAGTAAGCAGATTGCATACCGTGGGAGTGGCATCCTTCCCTAAGTGTATGGCACCACCAACACAAAAATGCCGACCAGATTTCAATAACCTAAGTGCTCGGGCTGGGGGAGGGGGGAGGACATAATAGGGAGAGGGGGAGAGAACGGAGTGTGGAGAGGGAGAGGGGTGTGGGAGGTTGTGATGGGGTTGCACGGGGGTTTAAGGGTAGGGGGTGGATAGGGCAAGGAGACGAGGAAGACTGAGGGATTAAAAAGAATGTGAGGTGGGGGAATGACGAGGAAGGAAGGAAAAGCAGGATGAGGATGAGAGAGGAAAGAGAGAGGGGAGGCTGTGGGGGAGCAAAAAAGGGAAAGGGGTGTGGGGGAAGGGGTCGAGAAGGGAAAGGGAGGAGGAAGCTGAGGGAGCGATAGGAGGGAGAGAAGGAATAGGGAAGAGAGGGGAGTGGGGAAGTTAGAAAAGTTGAGAGAGGATGAAGAAGGAAGAGGGAAGAGAGGTGGAGAGAGGGAGATGAGTATAGGGGAAGGGAGAGGGGGAGAGGAGGGGGACAAAGACAGGTGATACAGAGATAGAAGAAATTAGTTGACATGGCAAAATAAAAACAGGGGTGAGAAAATAAAAATATGCAGATGAGATGGATTGTCATTACGTGGAGTGACTACTGGTGGAGAGAGAGGCGAAGCACAAGAGGAGGGATGGAGGGCAGGAAGGAAAGGAGGAGAGGAAACCGGCAGGAGGAAGAAGGGTGGGAGTCTTTACGTGGGAATTTTGTAAGAAGGTAGGCAGGGGAAAATACTGCTGGTTGATGGGCCTGTGAAAAGTAGGTTGTTAGGTTGGCCAGTAGGTAAGTAGGCTGGTAGGTAAAGAATCACTATGTATATGCATGAAGGAAGGTAGGTAAGTAGTAGACAGAAAGGCAAGTAATCTAGTAGACAGGTAGATGGTTAAATCGATATAAACAAAAGTGTGAGAGACAAAGGGAGACGTGGGAGGTCAAGGCCTTCTAAAATTAGAAGGCCTCTCCGATCCTCTTGTGACGTCAGCCGCGTCGGTCAGGGGCAAGGTGCGTGGTCAGGTAGCGGCCAAGGTTCTGCCTCACTAACTCTTTGTTGTGTGTGTGTGTGTGTGTGTGTGTGTGTGTGTGTGTGTGTGTGTGTGTGTGTTGTTTAAATGATATTATATATTAATAGACTTATTGGTACTCAATTTTATTCACGTGAAAAATTTACAATGGTAAAAGAAGAGTTACTACAAAAGAAACGTATGTAGTGACATCTGAAATCTGGCATAATATATATATATATATATATATATATATATATATATATATATATATATATATATATATATATATAAATCATATACGTATTGGGGCTGTTATATTGGAGGTATATTGGGGTTGTTATATTGGTGGTATATTGGGGCTATTATATTGGTGGTATATTGGGGCTGTTATATTGGTGGTATATTGGGGCTGTTATACTGGTGGTATATTGGGGCTGTTATATTGGAGGTATATTGGGGCTGTTATATTGGTGGTATATTGGGGCTGTTATATTGGTGGTATATTGTAATGTTATATTGGTGGTATACTGCGATATTGGTGGTATATTGGGGATGTTATATTGCTGGTATTACATTGGGGTGTTATATTGGTGGTATATTGGGGTGTTACATTGGTGGTATATTGGGGCTGTAATATTGGTAGTATATTGGGGTGTTATACTTAGAATCTTACTGTGTATTGGGTTGTTATATTGATGGTATACTGGAGGTATTATATTGGGCCTCATATACGGGGTGAACAAAGGTAATGCAGATTTCGTTTGAATTCGATTCAGTTTCTTTATAGAGGAAAGCTGTGGAGATATGTAGGAAAAATGAAGGGTTATACAGTATATTCCTCTCTTATCCAGCTCCAGCCACGTCTGTGTAATGGCTTTGGTCCTACACCCTAGCATTGCTAAGGCCTCATTTTTCTTATATTCAGTACAACTACGATGACTTAAAGCTTCTCACTGTACTCTCTACACTTTTTTTATAATAATGAACAGAAAATAATGTTGTACTTACCCTGCTGTTGCGATTTGGAGTGAACTGGTCGCGCTTAATGGCACGTAGCCACGTGGAGGCAAGTTCTTTATCTTGCGGAAAGGAATATACACTTACTTTTGTCCATTTTTATAATTTCCCTTACATCTGGGAACACTACACATGTAAGGCATTATTACCTTAATAAAACATACAAATAATGTAAATATCAATATATAATACAATGTTTTTCCGTCCTTATTGTTATTGAACACACAGCGTGACCTCTCCCGACCATAGCTGACCCAACACTACCTGGACCTACCTATATAAGTACGTCACGGCTCACCGTCTCCCCCACCACGAGGCCTTCTAATTTTAGAAGGCCTTGGTCCGACTCTCCTCTCCACACCGCGCTCTCAGTCCGCTGAACCTTTACTTGTATCTATGTACTTCCTAAAAGTATTTGCTCGCCACATACAACTTGTGTAGACATTTGGCTATGAATTTAAACTAGACATACATCATTAAATAAAATCTCTTGCTTAAGTAGGAATATCATAATTCAGCAGTTAAATGAGTCCTTTATTTATACATATCATTACCATCAACAATTGGTTTACATGTATTATTAAACTGCCCACTCCACTTCTCACAGAAACAAAACCATTACATGTTACCATTCACATTACTATCAACCGCATCACTCCACCGACGTCCACTTTCTCATTATATTGCACTTAAAACATTACACTCACACTCTCTTCCATCACCACACTACAGTGCTATCCCAGGCGATAAAATGCAGTACATCAGTGTTTATGAGCAATGATGAAATTCTGACTATAAGTTAACAGGAGTATGATGGTAATTGAGCCACCTGGGATAATATTTACAGGATGTCTGGTTTTTGTTACCTACCCTAACGTAACTTTACCTTACGTCAGTGTCTGTAGCTTCCTTTTTCTCCTTGTCTTTTTATTTTGATTTATGAGATCATTTAATTTTGCACAGAAATTATTTAGCAACGCATTTGTGGAAGCCCACAGTAGCATTCTTTGAATTTTTTCTATGTTATGACCTTCATTACAGTTGTTCATAGGAAGGAAGGCATCTTCATCCATCAATACATTAAGTGTTATCTCTGTGCCTATATTTCTTTGATTTACGGATTTTGCACCTTCTTCCTTTCTGCATCTCCTTGTATCTGGAGATTCTCTCAAGGAAGTAGTTGTTGAAAGATAGGAGGGACAGTTAGGCAACTTTGAAGGAACTGCCCCCTTCCTAAGTCTTGGCCTGCCTAATTTTGCTGTAAGTCTCCTCCCTGTTTTCTCATCAAAGTAAGATGTTTCCCTCTCTATCTCCTCTGGCCGAAAGTGTAGTTCACACACCTGTACAAAGGTGGGTGCTGTAATTTATAGATTTATTTTTTCATGCATGTATACGTTTGAGTAATAAATTATAATGAGTGTAATTATATAACATCCCCAACATTAGGGAATATTGAACAATTTATAGTTCTAAAAAATTCTGTTGCTAACTTTAATACTACATCAGTCTGGTCATACGACTATTATAGGTATGCTATAACAAGAAACATCTGACACGTTCATCAAATAAAAAATATATATATATATCGTTTTTAGGAGAACGCGCATTAGAGAAAATGGGAAATTAAAATGGGGGAACTATCGTTTTTTTTTAGTTCACATAATTACTGTCGCTAACGTTCGTTATAATGCATTATGCTGGTATTACAAATAGCAGAGGCAACATCCTGCATGCTATAACAAATACTACATTACTCAGATAAATAAATGATAAATGAAGCTTTGTATCAAACGGAGAGTGCACTTTACAGAAAATGGAAAATTAGGCTATTTTAGTTCATTGTTTACTAATGCAGTAAACTGATAATAATACGATTGTGATATGTATCAATGTCCTTGTTATAACAAAGAACACCTGGAACATTCCCTCAACTACTTGTATATCGGTGCATATATTATCTAATTTCTTTGAGTCGTCTAAAATGCGCTATAGGCTACTGTGACCCCGCGACCTCCGCCATTAAGTCTACCAAGGTCACCTCACTAACCCACCGCATGTTCACTTCGGGTCACCAAGTTTTTAACCCTTTCGTCAATATCTGGCAATCAACATATTATCTAAAGGTTAATAATCTTAGAATGAAATCATGGGACTATAAAAATAATACATTTACTTACCCTGCTGTACTGCTTAGGTGACAAATTATCCCGTTTTATTGCCCTTGTCCACTCGTCCATAAGTTCCTTGTCTTTAGGAAACGAGAAAATACACACCGAGGGGCCATTTTCATAGTTTCCTTTGCAGAATGGCACACAACACTTGCTTGGCATTATTGCAGATAGCAGTTAACAAGCCTGGGAGTCAAAGAAACCATGAATAATTCTAATGAATAAAGATACGCAGGTGTGGTGCGCTACCATCACGCTCCAATAAATCACACTGACAAGTTGCCAATTAGACTCGTGGTCGAGTTGCCAATACGGCATTGGAACTTGGAAGGACCTAAGGTCGTGACGTAGTGCTGACGTAGCAGAACATCTATCAGACCTTCTCTCTCGGTGGCCTTGGATGGCCACGATAAATGGCAAATGCTGGAAGCGGCAGAGTGGATTAATTCCTCTCACTTCCTGCAGTTTATGACGCTGATATGAAGTCCGTGCCAGATCTTTGAGAGAGAGAGAGAGGGGGGGGGGCATAGCTTCGTCTCTTCATACCTATATTTGCTATTAAAAAATTATCTTCAGGTTTGGAGTACAATATATATAAACCCCCTCCAGTTAACTGTAAAAAATCGTCTGTTGGTAACACACATCACGGTAGTGAAGATCAACATCCCACTCGACTCTCAGCTCTTAGTCACTGAACACTTCACCATTAAATTTAACTCTTGTCCTTCATCAATATCCTGTTTGTGTTCGAGTGGCAGCCTCCCTTGATCACCAATATTAAGGCCATATTATTTACTGACTGCCTCATTAAGTGGTGTAGTAATAAAGGAAATGATTAATGTAGGTTTGGTGGTGACATTTGTTGGTGGATTTGGAAATGAGGAAGTGATTTTGGAGTGACTTAATGTTGTGTCGTAATGGGTAATTGTATAATCTTGCTGTCTGCACTCGTTTTTATTCTGCTTTGGATTTTTTATGCCACCTGAGGGGCTGGGTTTATTGTATCGGTCCATATGACGATCACTGCATCACCGGGCCTTCTACTCAGGGAGAGTGATAACCAGAAATAATCCTCCACCATATTGGCGAAGTATTAATGTGGACGATTTGTGTGTGTGTGTGTGTGTGTGTGTGTGTGTGTGTGTGTGAGACATTCATTCCCTCTTCCTCCCACTCTCCTTTCCTCAAACTGTCACCCCTTCCCATCCCCTCTCCATTCTTTCGTCTCACTCCCTCACGGCATTCTCTCCTCCTACTCCCCCTTCTCTTCCCATCCCACTCTCTTCCCCTTCTCTGATTCTCCCAGTCCCTTCCCCTTCCACTGCCTTCCCCTTCTCTCACCTCCCTCAGCAGGCCAATATAGTACCTTCACATATAAGCTCGTGTAAATACCTAAAAAAAAAAAAAATCGTTTTAAAAATTGCGGGAAATTCTAAACCCTCATGACGTTTCCAGACCCTTTCACCTAAATTGGAAAAACTCTCAGAATTCAACTTTGATCTTCGGTGATGATATTCCTCGCTTTACCCTCACTATTTTTTCTTTTTTTGGGGTGAGTCAGAGTGGAGGGGAATTTTTGATATTGCTGTATTTTATGAGGGTGGAGTGGATTTGGGTGAAGTGGAGGTTGCGTTTGTGGATTAGGGGTAATGGCCATTTTAACGTATGAAAATGTGGAGTGGATTTTTTTTTTCTTTTAATGTTATTTTCATTCTCTCTCTCTCTCTCTCTCTCTCTCTCTCTCTCTCTCTCTCTCTCTCTCTCTCTCTCTCTCAATAATTTGTATGCGTGCGCGCTCGTGCGCTTGCGTTTGTATTTATCTGTACACACCCCAACAATATACCCATTTATTTTCACCTTGACCTGAATCGAATGAGTTATTGATTTTATTGAAATAACATAAATTAAACAATGTACAACATTTTAAACTAATATGTACAGTATGCTATACACCAAGGGCACAGCGTGGGAGCGGTGTGGTGGCGGTTGGTGGTTGGGGACCCAGGGGAGGGGGTAAGGTTTGGTGGTGACCTGCTAATCCCAACCCTTCCCCCATAATCTAGGGACTCCGGTCGCCGTACCCTCCCTCTCCCGCACCCACACTCTGTAGCCTCACACTTGTATTTACAATGCGTTTTTCCTGGATGTATATGTAGATCACTATGTATAAGTTTTATGTGTGTACAAATGTATTACTGTTTGTGACCTCTGTTTCCTATTCCATTCACCGATCTTGTGTACGTGAATATGTATATACATATGGTATATATCAGTATGCTCAAACAAATTCCATGTAACTACATACAACAGCACTCTTTATACTCACTGTACAGTTTAATACATGTATTACTGTATATAAGATTACTAATTAGTCCACTTTAAAATTATTGACCAATCACACGTACAGTATATTGTAATCTAATATAATACATTAATAGGCTCGGGAAGATGACTACCTAAGTATCATCTTCCTTTTGAGATATTGTACAACTACTGTTTTTATATGTACAGTATTGTGTATCTCAATAAATGTATCAAATTCAAATTCAAATTCTCCATTTAACTCCCACCGGTCTGTCCCCCATCTCTATCCTCTCCTCGTTCACCTCATGCCCCACACCCCTCTCTTCCCTATCTCTACCCCCCCAAGTACCCTCTTCTTTCCCCTGAACACCCACTTCTCTCTCTCTCTCTCTCTCTCTCTCTCTCTCTCTCTTTCCTTCCTTCCTTCCTTACCCCCAAAGCCTCCCTCTCTCTTCCATTAACCCCCACCCCTCTTCCTCTCACCCCTTAACCACTGCCTTCCTACTTTTCTATCCTTGTCTTTAACTTATAGAATAGTTTTTGTTAATAACCTTCCCTATACCAAACAGCCACAAAAGGGCCGACAGGTCTATTGCGTTTGCTTTCCTTAGTACTCCTTTGTACCTGTATCCCCTACCCCAACTCTTTCCCTCTGTCCGAGTCCTTTCTTCCCTATCCCCAACCCTCTCCTCCTACCCTCCACCCCTCTCCTCATTCCCCTTACCCTCGTTGCCCTTAACTCCCCCTTCTTCAACTCATTTAACATCCCCCTCTCCCCTTCTCTCCTTTCACTCCCCTCTCACTCTCCTTACTCTTTCTTTCCCCTCTCACTCTCCTTAGTCTTTCTTTCCCCTCTCACTCTCCTTCTCACTCCCCCTCTCACACTCCTTCCCCGCCCCCTCCGGCTCACCGCTGAAGCATGTAGTGTAATTAATCCATCATAACCTCGCCCCCACTCTGCAGGAAAGAAGGCGGGGATTAACGAATATATACGATACCTCAACACGCGACGTCAACTTGGTGCTTGGTTAAATAAACACGCGCGCGCACACACACACACACACACACACACACACACACACACACACACACACACACACACACACACACACACACACACAAAATTATACGTGTACACAGAACAGGCGAAACTTGGAATGTGACATCCGTAGACTTTCAGGCAGCAAAATTTCTTATAAGAATTTTATTAGTGAATTTATGGCCGATCGAAAGTTAGGTTAGGTCACTTTGGGCAGGGTTTGGTCTGATTAGGTAATTTTTGGTTGTGTTGGGTTCAGATCGACTAGATATAGACGGATTAGGTTAGATTGCTTTAGAATAGCTCGGTTTTGATATATTTTGGGTTGGGTTTTATTTGGTTGGGTTAGGCTGGGTTAGGTTCGGTTGGATTAGGTCATTTGAGGCTTGACTGTGTTGGGTTAGGTCGGGTATGGTATGGTTAAGTGAGACTGGGTAGGATTAGGTAGGGTTAGATGCGGTTAGGCTGCTTCAAAATAGGTTATGTTATGTATGGGTAGGTTACGTGAGATTGTGAGGTTAAATACAATTAGACTGGATTAGGTGAGGTTAAGCTAGATTAGGTTGGGTTGATTTAAGTTGGATTAGGTCATTCGAGGTTAGGCAGGGTTTAGTTCGAGCAAATATGGATAGGTTAGTTGAGACTGGGCTAAAATAAATTGATTTATGCATTGCGGTCTTTTGTTGGTCGGCCCTTTCAAAGTCAAACATCACAGGAGGTGAACGTGATTGTGTGTGTGTGTGTGTGTGTGTGTGTGTGTGTGTGTGTGTGTGTGTGTGTGTGTGTGTGTGTGTGTGTGTGTGTGTGCTCGCTTCGTGTTTCGTCTTTTTTATATATTTTGTGTGTGCCTTGTGTGACTGAAACTTTGTGTTTGTATGTTTCACTTCTCGTGTGACTGAGGGTGGACTGCTTAAGAATACCGCCCTTTATAGTTACGATTGCCTCTTCCTCAGTATAGCATATGTTTTTTTGTTTATTTAGCTCTCTCTGGACGATTGTATAAGAGCTTCATGGAAAATACTAGAACTAGAAAGATGGCAGTAGATACAGCCTTGTGTACCAGATATCCTGCCCAAGTTTCATTAGCAGATACGTTGCCCAAGTTGAATAAAGTCATCTGAAGTAAGAATAAGGTTGAAGAGACGTTGCTGTACTGAAAGTCGTTGGATATGCCTTGTTTTATGTCTTCTCGTATGTGGTTGCGAGATAACAGACTCAAGTTCAGTCTTTTATGGCAAGCGTTAATAGATATTTCAGTGCTTTGCTTAATATGAAGATTAACATGTCACTGGAATGTTTCTAAAGCTTTCCACCTCCTCTCAAGTAAGGATGCATACTATCTAGTACACTCGTCCAATTGGTAACATCACTGGCATGTGTTTACAGCTCCCCACCTCTCAGGCATGGATGTTTACTCGTATCTGTAATATGGGTGTCTATTACACTCGTCATATTGGTAATCTGTCAATGGTATGTTTTTAAACGTTGATGTGTCTTAATACAGGTGGTAATTACAAGGCAGGGGTGGCTAAGGGGGCATGGCAGGAAGTAGGTGAGGGTGTTTGTGGCGTTGGGGGTGTGTGGATGGTTGAGGAAGGAAGGAAAGATGAAAAGAAGAAGAGGAAGGAAGGAAAGAAGGGTGGGTAAGACTCTCTCTCTCTCTCTCTCTCTCTCTCTCTCTCTCTCTCTCTTATCCAAGAATAATTAAACAAAAATGAGATACACGTAAACAAAAGAACCACAACGTAACTTGAGATTGTGCATAAATGTCACTTGGTCCCGGTGGTAAAATTGTGTTGGTAAGATGTAGTCGTGATGCTGCATGACGTGAAGTGGGGGTGAGGGGTGGGGGAGAGAGGGGGTGAAGGAAGAGAGGGAGAAAGAGGGAAAGTAACGTCTGGAAACAGCAAGAAACAGAAAGAAAGAAAAGAGAAAAAGACGTCATTGGATGCAAGGAGTTGTCTTGTGGATAAATGTAGAAACAGGAATGAAAAATGAGAGATGAGAGGAGAGGGGAAGTGAGATGAATTGTTTGGACTGAGGGAGCAAGTGTACGGGGAAATGAATAATAGGAGAATGAAATGTGAAAGGTACGCAAGTGCCCGGAAATGATGGAGAGAGAGAGGTGTAAGGTGAGAAAGGAATCGTAAAGAGAAATGAACAGGGAAATGAGATATAGGAGTGACAAATAGAGGCAAAAAAAGACAGTGTGATACAGGACTGATAGTGGCGGGAGAGGAAGGGAAGACTTCAGCAAATGCGAGGGAAAATGTAAAATTATCGTGGTAAGATCCAACTAACTTAGACGGAAGAGTAATGGCCTGTGATCAGGTTCCTGCCTAAGCCCCACACATAGATATTCATTGACCCCATCATTACCCGCCGCCTTGATTACACACCCGGATTAACTCACTTTATCGCTCTCTGTCTCTATTACTTTCTATTTCTTGGGGTCTCTCTCTCTCTCTCTCTCTCTCTCTCTCTCTCTCTCTCTCTCTCTCTCTCTCTCTCTCTCTCTCTCTCTCCCACACACACACACAGGCTGATGGATTAGAGAGAGAGAGAGAGAGAGAGAGAGAGAGAGAGAGAGAGAGATGCTACACACCTCTCAGTTACTTTTTTCACAGTTTCACTTTGCACAGTATGCCAGATGACCTGTAACATATTTGTCTATGTAATAGTGGTTGATATTTAATTACATATCTCTTTCTTTCCCCATCTTTTATACTTTATTTTCTGTTTCCTCTTCCCTATTCCTCTAGTCTGGATCCGATTTTCTCTCTCTCCTCCCCTTCTTTCTCTGTGTCCTTCCTTCCTCCTCTCCTTTTTTAACGTCTTCATCGCTTTCCCCTCTCCTCTCCAGCTCTTTCTGTTTTTATCTGACCCACTTCCTCCACTTCCCAGCATCTCCCCTCCCCTTACCCCTTCCTTCACCCTCCTTTTAGTTGTAATTCCCCTTTAGTATCCGATCCTATTTTCCTCTATTGTCTTTTTACCTCTTTCCCTCAAAATCTCCCGCTCTTCCCCTCCCCCTCCCCTCACCCCTTCCCCTTTCCCTTTTCCTCTCTTCCCTCTATTCTCGTATAACTTTATTCCTTCTCTTCCCTCTCCTCCTCCTCATACCCGTTCCTCATCCCTCTTCCTCTGCCTTCCTCTCCCCATTCCATTCCTCTTTCGCATCTCTTTCTTCCCTCGTCCTTTCTCTCCCGTCAACTTCCTCTTTCCCTTTCTTGCATCCCTTCACCTCTTTCTTCCTCCATCTCTTCCCCTTGCCTCCCTCCCATTATCTTTGTTCCATCCCTCTCCCATCACCATCGCCCCCTCCTTTCCTTTGTGTCATTTCCTCCCCCTTACCCTCCATTCCCTCCTCCCCCACCCCACCAAGGCCTTCTAAAATTAGAAGGCCTCTCCGATCCTCTTGTGACGTCAGCCGCGTCGGTCAGGGGCAAGGTGCGTGGTCAGGAAGCGGTCAAGGTTCTGCCTCACTAACTTTTGTTGTGTGTGTGTGTGTGTGTGTGTGTTGTTTAAATGATATTATATATTAATAGACTTATTGGTACAGTCATGGACAAAGAAACCTGGACGCTCAGGGGCTGAGCTGATAGTTTCTTTTTCCTTTTCGATTTTTCCACTAAATCTTCGTCCATATGAACCGTACCCCCCCATCCCCTTCCTTCCCTCACCTCCTCTCCGTCCTACTCATATGACCCGGGAAGGCTGGCCATTCCCAGGGGACAAGTAGACACTTCTCACCTCTCTCTCAACCCCTGCTATATATATATATATATATATATATATATATATATATATATATATATATATATATATATATGTGTGTGTGTGTGTGTGTGTGTGTGTGTGTGTGTGCAATTATTATCATGACTTTCATGACTACTGGCATGATCTGAATCGGAAAGTAAAGATGAGGAGAAATATAGTGGAGTCTTTGGCGAAAATGGTGGCATCTCTCTCTCTCTCTCTCTCTCTCTCTCTCTCTCTCTCTCTCTCTCTCTCTCTCTCTCTCTCTCTCTCTCTCAAACTAAACACTTGCTTCCATCCTTTCTTCTCCCCCTCCTTCCTCCCCCATCTACCATCTCTCTGTCTCTGTCTGTCTTATATATATATATATATATATATATATATATATATATATATATATATATATATATGTGTGTGTGTGTGTGTGTGTGTGTGTGTGTGTGTGAGTGTTTGTGCAATTATTATCATAACGAATGGCATGCTCTGAATTGGAAAGTAAAGATGAGGAGAATTGGCGAGAATGGTGGCAGAAGGGAGTAGGCAAGTATGAAGGTGGACGTTAATTGGCCCGCAGGGAAATAATGACAGTTCCATATGCTGACGTCTCGAGAGGATTTCCTGCAGTTGTTTCCTCTAAATGTGTTCCAGTGTTTTAATTTGTAATGCTTATATCACAGTAAAGGCATGCTTTGCACTGACACTATTATTCACTGCTACAGATTATTGAGAGAGAGAGAGAGAGAGAGAGAGAGAGAGAGAGAGAGAGAGAGAGGGACAAGTGGTCACTCGTCACTTATCTCTCTCTCTATCTATCTCTATCTCTCGTATGCAGATCCAAAATCAGGAGGAGTCACCTCGCATGGGCCAACCAGCCTACTGCAGTTGTTTTCTTTAAATATATTCCTAAGTTTTATTTTGCAATACTTATATCGAAGTAATAAAGGCATACTTTGCACTGACATTACTATTCATTCCTAAAGAATCTTGAAAAACAGAAAGAGAGAGAGAGAGAGAGAGAGAGATAGCAGCTGCGTATACGAAGAATGAAGACGAGCTTCTCATGTGTGTGTGTGTGTGTGTGTGTGTGTGTGTGTGTGTGTGTGTGTGTGATAGCAGAGTAGCCGTAGGGAAGAGGGAGGGATGGGTTGTGATAAAAAAAATGTAGGGAGTTGCTTGTGTCAAGGATGCACACACACACACACACACACACACACACACACACAAATATATATATATATATATATATATATATATATATATATATATATATATATATATATATATATATATATATAAATCATATACGTATTGGGGCTGTTATATTGGAGGTATATTGGGGCTGTTATATTGGTGGTATATTGGGGCTGTTATATTGGTGGTATATTGGGGCTGTTATACTGGTGGTATATTGGGGCTGTTATATTGGAGGTATATTGCGATGTTATATTGGAGGTATATTGGGGCTCTTATATTGGAGGTATATTGCGATGTTATATTGGTGGTATATTGGGGCTGTTATATTGGTGGTATATTGCGATGTTATATTGGGGCTGTTATATTGGTGGTATATTGGGGCTGTTATATTGGTGGTTTATTGGGGCTGTTATATTGGTGGTATATTGGGGCTGTTATATTGGTGGTATATGGGGGCTGTTATATTGGTGGTATATTGGGGCTGTTATACTGGTGGTATATTGGGGCTGTTATATTGGTGGTATATTGGGGTGTTACATTGGTGGTATATTGGGGCTGTAATATTGGTAGTATATTGGGGTGTTGTACTTAGAATCTTACTGTGTATTGGGGTGTTATATTGATGGTATACTGAAGGTATTATATTGGAGATACTAAATGCAACTTAGATAATAAAGAAATTAGCAAATCGGAATGCGAGAGAGATCTAGGAGTTATGATTAGTAACGACCTTAGACCAAGGCAACAGTGTATTAATGCGAGAAATAAAGCAAATATGGTCCTAGGATTTATTTCGAGAAGCGTGAGCAATAGATCATCTAAAGTAATACTGAAACTTTATCTAGCATTAGTAAGGCCACATTTAGACTACGCAGTACAATTTTGGTGTCCTTACTATAGAATGGATATTAATTCGTTAGAAAATGTACAGAGAAGAATGACTAAAATGATACATGACGTCCGGAACCTGTCATATGAAGACAGACTGAAAAGACTAAGTCTTCATTCGCTAGAGAGGCGTAGAGTAAGGGGAGACTTAATTGAGGTGTTTAAGTGGATGAAGGGTATGAATAAGGGAGATATTAGCAAGGTACTTAAAGTGAGCATACAGGATAGAACTAGAAATAATGGTTTCAAACTAGAGAAATTCCGTTTCAGTAAGGAAATCGGTAGAAATTGGTTTGGTAATAGAGTAGTAGACGAATGGAATAAGCTACCTAGTAAAGTAGTTGCTGCCTCTTCCATTGAGAGTTTCAAGCATAGGCTAGATAAGCATATGACTAATAAGGGGTGGATATAGAAAAAAGAAAATCTTATAACTAATACTAATTCATAATTTTTCCTTTTCAGGTTACACTATGATAGTCTCTATTCTCCTTTCACACTTTCCTGTAAAATGTCCACGCCAGTTTTTCTATACGGCGTGGTGTTCTTTCTGACTTTTTCCTGCTGGCTTCGGCTGGAGGGTTTGGAGGGCGGGGGAGAGCCTTCTTCTTTGCTATCCTTATCTCATTCTAGTAGTTCAGTTACTCTTCTAGGAGCTGCCTAGCATGGGCCAACCGGCCTACTGCAGTTATCCTCTCTTCTTATATTCTTATATACGGGGTGAACAAGGTAATGCAGATTTCGTTTGAATTCGATTCAGTTTCTTTATAGAGGAAAGCTGTGGAGATATGTAGGAAAAATGAAGGGTTATATATTCCTCTCTTATCCAGCTCCAGCCACGTCTGTGTAATGGCTTTGGTCCTACACCCTAGCATTGCTAAGGCCTCATTTTTCTTATATTCAGTACAACTACGATGACTTAAAGCTTCTCACTGTACTCTCTACACTTTTCTGATAATAATGAACAGAAAATAATGTTGTACTTACCCTGCTGTTCCGATTTGGAGTGAACTGGTCGCGCTTAATGGCACGTAGCCACGTGGAGGCAAGTTCTTTATACACTTACTTTTGGTCCATTTTTATAATTTCCCTTACATCTGGGAACACAACACATGTAAGGCATTATTACCTTAATAAAACATACAAATAATGTAAATATCAATATATAATACAATGTTTTTCCGTCCTTATTGTTATTGAACACACAGCGTGACCTCTCCCGACCATAGCTGACCCAACACTACCTAGACCTACCTGTAACCTGTCCTATAAGTACGTCACGGCTTACCGTCCCCCCCACCGAGGAGGCCTTCTAATTGTAGAAGGCCTTGACCTCACCGCTCCCTTCTCTGCGCTCTCCAACACGGCCTTGATCATCAAAATTCTAAGACTCAATTTCTGGTCCTTGTTTATCCTGTGAAGAGAAGCCAGGCGTTCACCCTTTATTATTTCCAGGCAAACACCACCTCCACCCAGTAGTCCGCTTTGCTACCTTTATCACTCCACCCAGTAGTCCGCTTTGCTGCCTTTATCACTCCACCCAGTATTCCGCTGTGCTGCCATTATCACTCCACCCAGTATTCCACGTTGCTGCCTTTTCAGGTTACACTATGATAGTCTCTATTCTCCTTTCACACTTTCCTGTAAAATGTCCACGCCAGTTTTTCTATACGGCGTGGTGTTCTTTCTGACTTTTTCCTTCCGGCTTCGGCTGGAGGGTTTGGAGGGCGGGGGAGAGCCTTCTTCTTTGCTATCCTTATCTCATTCTAGTAGTTCAGTTACTCTTCTAGGAGCTGCCTAGTATGGGCCAACCGGCCTACTGCAGTTATCCTCTTTTCTTATGTTCTTATCGCTCCACCCAGTATTCCACTTTGCTGCCTTATCACTTCATCTAATATTCCACTTTGCTGCCTTTATCACTTTATCCAATATTCCACTTTGCTGCCTTATCACTTCATCCAGTATTCCACTTTGCTGCCTTTATCACTTCATCCAATATTCCACTTTGTTGCCTTTATCACTTCATCCAATATTCCACTTTGTTGCCTTTATCACTTCATCCAATATTCCACTTTGTTGCCTTTATCACTTCATCCAATATTCCACTTTGCTGCCTTTATCACTTCATCCAATATTCCACTTTGCTGCCTTTATCACTTCATCCAATATTCCACTTTGCTGCCTTTATCACTTCATCCAATATTCCACTTTGCTGCCTTTATCGCTCCACCCCGCTGCCCTTCAGACTCCACCTCATATTTGCCCTCCATCGCCGTAATATTCAGTCATATATTATTGGTAATTGACTTCGCATGTCTTGGTACCTGACTTGGTAATTATTAACCTCGCTTAACCCTTTGAGTCCAGGGAAGTTTTTACTACGTTCTGCCCAGTCTCTGACGATTTAATACAGCGTAGGACAGACTTTTGAATTGAAGAGGTTATATATTGGATTGATAAACACCTTCAGTATAAGACGCCTTTGTGAAGTTGAGTTAAATTAATTGGTAGCAGCAGAAATAAACCACCAAGAGAGAGAGAGAGAGAGAGAGAGAGAGAGAGAGAGAGAGAGAGAGAGAAATACTCTTCAGCTTAGACCCGTAAGCGCTTGTGTAGTTGGCATATGAATTAATTATATAAACTGCAGAAGCCATACCTATACCTGCCTGCTTGCTTACCCGCCAACCTACCCTTGTGGACTGTCTGTTTTTCCTATAAAAAACCTACACCTACACCCTACACCCTTCCCACCCCGCCTGACTTAATTCTCTTCTGATAACTTACTCTCCTGTTCAGTACCTACTTTCTTCCCATCCTACCTACCTGCCTACCTACCTTTTTAATCTGTGTGCTTCCCTGCCTACACCTTTCTCATCCTGCCTCCCTCAAGTTTACTTCATGCTTTATTGATATCTTTCCTCTGTGCCTTCCTGCCTACAAGCCTGTGTGTCTGCCTGCCCTCCTGCGTGCCCTCCCTTCAAGCATGTCTGTTTCCCTGCATTACCCCTTCCCTTCCTGCCTGTCATGATTTAATGTGTCTTCTTGTCTCCTTTCCTACCTACCTACCTACTTACCTACGTGTCTTCTTGTCTCCTTTCCTACTTACCTACCTACCTACTTACCTGCGTGTGGTAAGTAGGTAGGTAGGTAAGTAGGAAAGGAGACAAGAAGACACGTAGGTAAGTAGGTAGGTAGGTAGGAAAGGAGACAAGAAGACACATTAAATCAACCGGCCTACTGCAGTTATCCTCTCTTCTTATGTTCTTATGTTCTTTCCTACCTACTCTTTCCTATGTGTGTGTGTGTGTAGCCACATACTGATAAAAAAAAAAATTGGTTACACTCTATGTTATGAAATACAGAGGCATTGGTATGACATATTACATATAGGAGTATAGGGTAGTACAGTCATGGACAGAGAAACCTGGGCAGGTGAGGCGAGGCAAATGTCATATTTTCTCTTTTCCCCCGGCTTGTCCGTCACTCTTCGTTCACGACTCCTTTCCCCCATCCCCGTCACCCCCCATCCCGTTTACCCTCTCTTCATAGCATCTGCCAGGCTGGACTACCCATCCCCCCTTCCCTGTCCCCATACACGCCAGTTCGCTAATCCGCCTACCTTGAACCGTGTGTGTGTGTGTGTGTGTGTGTGTGTGTGTGTGTGTGTGTGTGTGTGTGTGTGTGTGTGCATCCTTGACACAAGCAACTCCCTACATTTTTCCGATCACAACCCATCCCTCCCTCTTCCCTACGGCTACTCTGCTAACACACACACACACACACACACACACACACACACACACACACACACACACACACACACACACACACACACACACACACATGAGAAGCTCATCTTCATTCTTCGTATACGCAGCTGCTCTCTCTCTCTCTCTCTCTCTCTCTCTCTCTCTCTCTCTCTCTCTCTCTCTTTCAAGATTCTGTAGGAGAGAATAGTAATGTCAGTGCAAAGTATGCCTTTATTATTGTGATATAAGTATTATAAAATAAAACTTAGGAATATATTTAAAGAAAACAACTGCAGTAGGCTGGTTGGCATGCGAGGCATCTCCTGATTTTGGATCTGCATACGAGAGAGATAGATAGATAGATAGATAGATAGAGAGAGAGAGAGAGAGAGAGAAGTGAGGAGTGACCACTTGTCCCTCTCTCTCCCCCTCTCTCTCTCTCTCAATAATCTGTAGCAGTGAATAATAATGTCAGTGCAAACCATGCCTTTACTATGATATAAGCATTACAAATTAAAACACTGGAACATAATTAGAGGAAACAACTGCAGGAAATCCTCTCCAGACGTCAGCATGTGGAACTATCATTATTTCCCTGCGGGCCAATTAACGTCCACCTTCATACTTGCCTACTCCCTTCTGCCACCATTCTCGCCAATTCTCATCTTTACTTTCCAGTTCAGAGCATGCCATTTGTTATGATAATAATTGCACACACACACACACACACACACACACACACACACACACACACACACACACACACACACACACACACATACACACACACACACATACACACACACATACACACACACACACATACACACACACACACACACACACACACACACACACATATATATATATATATATATATATATATATATATAAGACAGACAGAGACAGAGAGATGGTAAATGGGGGAGGAAGGAGGGGGAGAAGAAAGGATGGAAGCAAGTGTTTAGTTTGAGAGAGAGAGAGAGATGCCACCATTTTCGCCAAAGACTCCACTATATTTCTCCTCATCTTTACTTTCCGATTCAGATCATGCCAGTAGTCATGAAAGTCATGATAATAATTGCACACACACACACACACACACACACAGATATATATATATATATATATATATATATATATATATATATATATAGCAGGGGTTGAGAGAGAGAGAGAGGTGAGAAGTGTCTACTTGTCCCCTGGGAATGGCCAGCCTTCCCGGGTCATATGAGTAGGACGGAGAGGAGGTGAGGGAAGGAAGGGGATGGGGGGGTACGGTTCATATGGACGAAGATTTAGTGGAAAAATCGAAAACGAAAAAGAAACTATCAGCTCAGGCCCTGAGTGCCCAGGTTTCTTTGTCCATGACTGTACTTGTAATTTCTCACCCTCTCGATGTTTTTGCCATTAATTACTAAATGTTTTTCCCCTAACGCACGGCACTGGAACTTTGTCTTACTCTCGTTAATTACAAGACCCAGACTTTTGATCAGGTTGCCGAACCTGTTCAGTGCAGTTTGCATAACATCAAAAGTTTTGGACTGTATCATGATGTCGTCGGCACAAATTACTGCACTGACCCCGAAACCCAGGTTTTCACGCGCCACTTTGTTCATTAAAAAAGTTTGAAAAGTAATGGGCTTAGGACTCCTCCCTGTGGTGTACCAAGCTCTAGATGCTTTTCCCGGGAGAGTGTCCCTTGGGTCCACACCTGGACCCGCCGCCCAAAGAGATAATCCCCCACCCAGTGCAGCAATCTTCCCCTTACCCCCAAGCTAGCTAATTCATATAATATTACTTCTCCATTGGCCTTATCGAATGCACCCTTGAGGTCAATGAATACCCTGCAGTAGTCAGTATCGCTAGAAAGGTACTTAATGACGGCGTCTTTTGTCCCTTTACCTTTCATAAAGCCATACAGATTCACACTAAGCATGTCACCTATGAGGAATATTATTCTCTCTAACATGATTCTTTCCATCATTTTTGAAAAGCATGATGTTAGTGAGACTGGTCTGTTTCCTCCAGTCGCTTTGGGGACAGGGATGATAATTGCTTTTTTCCATGCTCTCGGTATTCTGCCCTCCCTGAGACTCATATTATACAAGTCTAACAGCGGGCCGTCCTCCATGCTGGCCAGGCAGTTAATTATCTCATACGTAATTCCATCCTCACCAGGAGCTGTAGACCTTCCATTTTTAACTGCACGCAGTAGCTCATCCCTGGTTATGTCTGTGCCTGTCATGTCTTCGGTGTTTAACGCAGTAACAATGAAGCTTCTCCTATTGTCCTGCCATGCCTCTAATGCCTCCCTCACGTCGGGTGATGATGCAAATATCCGATGCCACATTATCTGCTGCGCTGATCCGTAACTACATAGGCGTACATGAGGGAGGGGTGTGTGTGGTGGTGGTGGGGAGGGGGGAGGTTTGTGTGTGTGTGTGTGTGTGTGTGTGTGTGTGTGTGTGTGTGTGTGTGACAAACCAGTGGATTAGAGGATAAATTCCCTTTTATTATTATTGTTGTTGTTGTTGTTGTTCATGTTGTTTCTATCAGTTCTTTACTCCTACTCATATTTCACACACTGCAGTCGAAAAATTAAGAAATATTTTGTCCAGCATCAGATAAAAAAGACCTAATAGGACCAAATAACGGAGTGACACTGAATAGGGGATGATTATAGCAACGGGTAAGTTGACTGACAAAATATTACCTTGATATGTAATGGAGAATAATTGCAGGGGGATTTGATGTAGATACTTGGTAGGAGAAAGAGAGAGAGAGAGAGAGGGGGTGGGGAACGCTGAAGTTTAAATCTCTTTCACAAATGGGAAGGGGCAGTAGGAGTTGGGAGTGGTGGAGGGAGAGGAGGGGAAGCCTTAAGTGGGTGTTGAAACTTCCTCGCTGTGGGAATTTGCACTCCTGAAACTTTGCTCACCTGAAAGTTTAATACCTTCACACCCCTGCCACTCACAGTGCACATATCCTCAAAGTATTTATGTGTTTATATTGTTACCTGCGTCGTGGAAAACATGGTATATGGAAGCCACACGTGTTTACTGTTGTTGTTAGAGGGATTTTATAATTATCACGCTCAAATATGCCTTCCGTTCACCACCCCCTTTCTCTCTCCTTCCCCTCTGTCATCTCACACCACGTCATTTCATCACCCATTCCTCTTTCACCCCTCCATCCCTCACTCTCTCCTTTTTCCCTCCCTCCTTCCTCTTTCTTCCCTTTCTTCCTCCCCCTTCTTCCCTCCTTTCCCCTCCTTCTGCTTCCATTTTTCCATTCCTCATTCTGCCTCTCATTCCTCTTCCCATTCCCTCTCGACATCATCTCCCCTTTCTGTCAAAGCCTCCCCCAGTCATATAAATCATTCTAACTCTCATCATTCACTCTTTCCCCTTTTGCTTTTCCCCCATCTCACCTCGCTTCACCCCTCTCTCCCTTTCTCAATTTCTCCCTCTAGTCTCCTTCAAGCCTCCCCCTCGTACCTCCCCTCCCTCAGTCTGTCATAGCCTTCCCCACTCACTTAATCACCCCTCCCTCCTTTGGCATTCACCCCCCTCCCCCCTCCCTTGCAGCTCAATCACACTGAATTGCCATTTTTATCGATTTTTTTACTCTTACCTGCAGCTGACTCCGGTCATGGTGTTGTTGCTCCGTCACGCCCCTTAGCCCCCTCCCACCACCAAATGCCCCCTGCCACTACCCCATACCCCCTACTACCACCCCATACCCCCTCCAGCACCCCACAACTCCCCTCCATCCACCCACGCCCTTTCCCTCCCCTTCCCCCTTGTCATTCGTCTCTCATACTCTGTTTCTACCTTCCCTCCTTCATTTCTTTTTCCCTTCCTCCCTTCGTTCTCCGTCCCCCTTCCTCTTCCCTCTTCGTTCTCCGTCTCCTTTCTTCTTCCCTTCTCCCTTCTTCTCCCTTCCCCACCCGTCCACGTCCAGCAGCGTCCCATGTTCAGTGTTCTAAGGGTAGGGAGTCATTGCCGTATTCCCATCCCCTTTCATTTCCCTCTCATTCTCATCCCGTCTCTCCCACTCATTCCCCCTGCGCCTTTCCTCTCCACCCGTACCCCTCCCCTCCCCGCCTCCCCTTCCCTGTGTTCTAAGGGTGGGGTTGAATTATGAGCAAATGTTGGCTTTAAAATGTGTGTTGTGTTTACCTTGCCAAATTACTTCCAGGGATTATGTGCGCTTGAAAAGAGTTGAGTCAGAGCTGTGTGGTAGGGGCATGGGGGGAAGAGAGAGAGAGAGAGAGAGGGGGGGGGCAGACTAACGCCATGATTATATACCCCTTTTCAGTTCATCCACATTCATCCAAACACTGCCATTCAGAAATTCCCCTTTATATGCATGCAACAAAATGCAAACCCTTAGGTAAACTACAGGTAAACACAGCGAGTTCCGGGCAAAATAAAATACGCTAATACACCTGCTTACACACCACTTACACACCAATAGCATGATTGTCAAAGGCATTTGAAAAATTTTGTGATTCGAGGAAACTACATGAAAGTGCATAGAAAAATTTATCTTTGAAACCCGGAAAACGTTTTTCTGGGAGTTCACAGAATCCCACCAGATGGCAAGACCAATCAGTGCACTGGCCCATTACCGTGGAAGTCTCTATAACCATCTTTTTCTTTATTTTCAGTTGCCATGGAAACATCCCCCTTCCTGCATACCCTTCATCTCTCATTTTATTTATTTACTTGTTTATTTTTTAACACTTCTTTGTTATAGTTTTTAGTCGTCATGGAAACCGCCCTCCCCATTCTCTCACATCTGTTTTTATTTATTTTTGCAATTTTTGGGTAGAGAAGAGGGCTTATATTATTTCGCTGTGTTTTTGGTTTCCTTAGCAACCCCCAGCCTCGTCACCCAAACCCCATTCACCCGACCCTACCTGCCGGTGTCGTACATGTAATTTTCTAAGCGTGATGATGATTTAGTCTGGGATTTTTAGCTGGATGTTACGGGATTTTTAGCTGGATATTATGGGATTTTTAACTGGATATTTTGTGGCTGCGAATAGTTAATGTGTGGTTGGGTCAGGGATGCTTATACACTTCATTAGGCCACGTGTATACATGTCAGCTTTGCTTATACGCATCATTATGCCACGTGTATACATGTAGCTTTGCTTATACACTTCATTAGGCCACGTGTATACATGTCAGCTTTGCTTATACACTTCATTATGCCACGTGTATACGTGTCAGCTTTAACAGTATGTATATTTCTAGCATAGTTATCAGGAAAACACGTTTCATTGGTATTTAATAATTACGCCAGAAATTGCATTAGCATTCCTTTACTTTAACTTGGCCTAGGTTTTCGTCCTTTTTGCAGCTTATTTCACGTAGCTCAGTGATAGGAAAAGACAAATGCTACGGCTCAGTATCCATTCCATAGCACTTCTTCACGACAAGCATCATATTGCAATGTTAATCTACTGTTACAAATCAGCAACCACGATGGGGATGTGATAATTTTAGGCCAGGTTAGAGTAAAAAGGGTATAGTATTAATTGTTAATGAGTACGATAAAGATGATGTAATAACTTGCGGGTACTCTGACCGACCAGGTGCTTAACTGGTCCTTTAAACCTAAACAGTTACTCCCCCTCCCACACAGTAACTGCCCTTCCCACACAGTTACTCCCCCTCCCTCACAGTTACTCCCCCTCCCACACAGTTACTCCCCTTCCCACACAGTTATCTCCCCTTCCCACACAGTTATTCCCCCTTTCACACAGTTACTTCCCCTTCCACATAGTTACTCCCCTTCCCGCACAGTTACTCCCCCTCCCACACAGTTACTCTCCCTCCCACACAGTTACTCCCCCTCCCACACAGTTACTTCCCCTCCCACACAGCTTCTATTACTACTTCCCTTTCCTCCTCCTCCTTCTTCTCCTCCCCTTCTCCTCCTCCTCCTCCTCTTCCTCCTCCATCTCACTCCCAATCTTCCTCCCTATCCTCCTCGTCCCCCATCAACCTCCCCATCCTCCTCCTCTTCATCTTCCTCCTCCTCCTCTTTATCCTCCTCTTCTTCTCCATTCTCCTCCTCCCCATCCTCCCATTCTAATCCTCATCCCCATCCTCCCATATTCCTCCTCCTCCTCCTCCTCCACCTCCTCCTCCTTTCCATCCTCCTCCTTCTCGTCCTCGTCCTCCTCCTCTTTTCATTCAGTAGTTACTGCTCTAAATCCGCCACTAATTTTGACACACTGAGATATTGGCCAAATACTTTTTTTTTTATTGTGACACTTCCACTTTATTCCCCTCCTCTCTCTCTCTCTCTCTCTCTCTCACACACACACACACACACACACACACACACACACACACACACACACACACACACACACACACACACACACACACACACACACACACACTGTTCGGCCATATGTCTTTCTGCGCTACTGAGTTCATTGGAGCGAGAGTACGGAGGTGGTTATCTGAGGGAGGGAGAGAGAGAGAGAGAGAGAGAGAGAGAGAGAGAGAGGTCAAAAGAACAGACGAGGGTGAGTCTGTAAAGAAGCGGAGGAAGGGAGGAGGAAGACGGAGGAGGGGAAGAATTAAAGAACTGGAATGGGAGAGGAGGAGGAAGACATGAAGAGGAAGGAGGAAGCAGAGAATAAGGCGTGGGGAGAGGGAAGCAGAAGGAAGATGGAGATGAAGGAAGAGAGAAGAAAATATTGAGAGGAATTGCGTGAGAGAGAGAGAGAGAGAGAGAGAGAGAGAGAGAGAGAGAGAGGGGAGGATAGTGCGTGCGTGTTGTGGAGAAACCTATGACTGCATTTATCTTGAGAGGGAAAAGGGACTTGGTTGTGTAGCGTATATTTTAGAAAGTCGTAATGCATATTCCTATACACGTTGATATACACAGACATATACAAGAACTTTACGTTTATTTTCATATATACGCTCATGTAAAGAAATTCTTATCGGTTTATGCACACACACACACACACACACACACACACACACACACACACACACACACACACACACACACACACACACACACACACACACACACACACACACACACACACACACATTATCAGTTTGAGCTAATGAGTAATGACGTTGCATTTAATATGTTTACCTAAAATTTAATACTGTGTCAATACAAGTGCAATGCATAACCACCTCACATTACGGAATACCTTAACCAGTAATCAATACTTATTTGCATAGAGTATGTTTCAGTAATAGACATGGGGTAGCCACACCCACAGTGATTTTTTCGTTAATGTTAATCATGTGTTCAGTGGCGGATGCCAGTTAGAGAGGAGGTGGCCGCTGACACCTCCAATCCTCATAGCTACGGTGATGAGTAGTAGTGTCACTGCAGAGGTTCCTGTTCCTCCATCTATGTCAATAATTAAAGTTAACATACTGACGAACAGCCATTTCTTATGAAAAATACAAACAGCCTATATGGAACTCTCAAAATACATTTATGGAGCATATTCTGGGAGCTTTCCAGCTCTCACGTACCAGTCATAGTCTTGGTCCTTTGTTTCAGTATTGCCAGCCTTACAGTGTACAGTGTTAATGAACATGGTATTAATGTTAGTTCTATATGCTTATTTACATTTGGAACAACAGAATTCAAAGCAGGAATAGTAGTAGCAGTAGTAATAGTAGTAGTAATAATTGTGATGGTTGTAGTAGAAGTAATAGTAGTAGTAGCTGTTGTGATGGTTGTAGCTGTAGTCGTACAGAGAGATATTGATGTTTAATTTACACAGGCATGTTGGAGTCTTTATAAACGATACAAACAGATAGGTGTTGATATTGTATGAGGTGTGACAAAAAAGAAATGGGACTTTGGCTGCTAATCACACAATTCATCAGCCACACAGTAATGAAGTACATCATAATGTTGCCCAACATCTCAGCACTGTATGAGAAAAGCAGCACTTCAATTAACCTGTTATCTTTCTTTTCACAGGTGGTTTTGTAGCTCCTGTCAAGTTTCCTTTGTCACAGAATGAGCCTTGAGCAAAGGATTAACATCAAGTTCTTGACAAACATGGGAAACACTCCAGCAGAAACCCTTGCCATCCTGAAGGATGTGTACGGACAGAAAACAATGTCCTGTACACATGTCTGTGAGTGGCACAAGAGGTTCAGGATGGAATGGGGTGATGTGGAAGATGACCCAAAATCAGGACGTCCCTCAACAACAAGAAATGATGCCAACATCCAGAAGGTCAAGGAATTGGTGTGGAGTGATCACGGACTGATGATCAAAATGATGGATGAGCAACTGGGATTGAATAGGGAGTCAGTGAGGTCCATCTTATTGAAAGTTGTGGGTATGCGGAAGATTTGTGCAAAGTTGGTGCCCAAACTGCTCTCCGAGGACCAACAGACCCGCTGTGTGGATGTGTCACGGGACATTTTGGAGCATCACCCCGTGCCATCCTGTGCTTCTTGTGCCACTCATAGACACATGTATGGGACACTGTTTTCTGTCCCTACACATCCTTCAGCATGGCAAGGGTTTCTGCTGGAGTTTTTCCCAAGTTAGCCAAGAAATTGATGTTAATCCTTTGCTCAAGGCTCATTCTGTGACAGAGGACACTTGATAGGAGCTACAAAACCACCTGTGAAAAGAAAGATAATAGGTTAACTGAAGTGCTACTTTTCTCATACAGTGCTGAGATGTTGGGCAACACTATGATGTACTTCATTACTGTGTGGCTGATGAATTGTGTGATTGGCAGCCAGTGTCCCGTTTCTTTTTTGTCACACCTCGTATGTTTGTATCATTTCTAAAGGCTCCAACATGCCTTTATATATGATACAGAGGGGTGTTGATATCGTACGTTTGTATCATTTCTAAAGGCTCCAACATGCCTTTATAAACGATACAAACAGAGAGGTGTTGATATCATATGTTCGTTTTGTTTAGAAAGGCTTCAACATGCCTTTATAAACGATACAAACAGAGAGGTGTTGTTGACACATCCTCATGCAATTAGTGCAGATTTAAAGACAGTTTATTAGCATGAAAAAATATTATGGAAATTGGCTGTTTGGGTTTGGTAATGTGTACTGTATTGTAAATGAGTTTTTATTCCTGTAGAACAGTAATAATTAGATGAGAATGAATGAATGAATGAATGAAAGAACAGTAATGAGAAGCTGCACAGTCTGTTGCATAACACAAGCACAGTGGCTGCCCTGGATGCTGGTACTTTCAGCTGGATGTGGGTCTTCCAGTCTGCCTGCACATTTTTCGTTAAAGTGTGTGTATGTGTGTGTGTGTTCTTACCTGATTGTATATTTACAGGAATGAGTCAGGCTCGTACTGTCTTGTGTTTTAAACCATTTTTATCATACATATCCTTAAATTTGTGAATAGTTTTGGCACACGCTATTTCATTCAGTAGTGCATTCCACTGATCAATTGCCCTATTTGGGAAACTAAATTTCCTTGTGTCTTTATCACTTCTCTTTTTACATACGTGTAGTTTTTTGCAGTGTCCTCTTTGCTGATGCTTCCCCATAGGTTATATATTCATTTATGTCTATTTTCTCTCCCTGAGATGCATTTATATAGCATAATCATGTCTCCTCTTTTCCGTCTCTCCTGTAGTGTTGGTAGATTCAGTTTTTCTAGTCTTTCTTCGTAGCTTAGATCCCTTAAGCTTGGTACCCATCTTGTAGCTGCCCTTTTTACTTTTTCAGTCTTATCTATATGTTTTTTGAGATGAGGGTTCCAGACTACTAATGCATACTCCAGGGTTGGTCTGATGAATGATGTTATTATCTTTCTCAGCATGTCTTCATTTATGTATGTGAATACTATTCTCATATTAGCAAGCAATGTATACATGTTATGTACCTTCTCACTGATGTAGTAATCTGGAGATAGTCTGTTATTGATAATCACTCCTAGGTCCTTCTCTCTTTCTGATATGTGTAGGGCTGATCTTCCTAACTTATACTGTCAATCTGATCTTCCTAACTTATACTGTCAATCTGATCTTTTCTCACTTTTACCAAACCTAATTATATGACACTTGTCCACATTAAATTCCAGTTGCCATTTATTGCTCCATTGTGTGTGTGTGTGGGGGGGGGGAGAACCAACCAGAGGCCAATGACTATCCATGTTGTAGGAACAGTTCCATTCCTTTGGGTGAAAACTATTTCATATTAACTCAGAATTTTCCACCTACAGAAATTCAGGCCCCTGGATCTGCAGCCCAAGAAGACCCATGCCATCTGATGCAGCCATACGGTGGCAGATGAAGCTCCTCACACCTAAGATATCAAGAGGCAAATTTCCCACCCTGCAGAGATGCCGTCAAGGCATAAATAAACGCCATGAATGTTTTTTTTTTTATCCCCCAGTGAGCTGTATTTTATTCCCCCTGAAGAGTTAGATGATTGCAATTGTGTATGTATGTTAGATAACTGCAACTGTGTGAGAATGTTAGATGTCTGAGCAATTGTGTGAGAATGTCAGTTGACTGCAGTTGTGTAAGAATGGTGGGGAATGTTTAATTATGTGTGTCTCTTGTAATTTTTTATCCCAGTGAAAAATAAATTGTCCAACTCATAAAACATGTTTTAGTACCCACAGTCATACTGCAAGCGGCTTTTGCAGACTTAACCCATCTCTGTGATTCATTCTCATTGCATCTCAGCATCCTTTTGTATGCACCTAATAATGAATACAGTGATGTAGGAGAATACTGAGTAGCAAAAAGGAGCTTCAGTGCCTACCATACAACTTATAATGTGGCCTCATGTAGGTTGTGCCATCCACTCGTGCGATAGTTATCTTTGCTATTTACATCTTACGCTTATTGATTAGTCACTTACAGGAGCAGTCTAGCATGGACTAACCTACCTTAAGTTTTCCCTTCATATGCATGTTTGTTTTTCCAATTTCTTGCGGTTATCCTTTCATGTTTTTTGTTTATGTTTTGTTCAGCCAGTCTTCTGCAGTTAAACTTGCATGTTCGTGGTTACGTTCTTTGTTCTTGCAGGTTTTTGTAGCTACACTTTCATGTTCTTTATGTGCTGTGTTCTGTCAGTGTCATATTGTGTGTTTATGTGCATTTTTCTGCCTACCTTATACTGTTGTGTTCTTTATGTGCTTTGCTCTGTGTTTTTGTCTGCCAGTCTTCTTCAGTTATCCTCAGCTATGTTCTTCTCTTGACTCAGTGCTTAGCCAGAGTTTTAAATCATGGCATACACTCTAGTCAGTTAAGGCAGCTCCCTAACACCTCTTTCCCAGCATTTAAATTTTTCTCTTCCTCCTCTTTCTCTTCCAAGTCCTCCTCTTCCTGTTCTTCTTCTTTTTCTTCCAGTTCCTCTTCTCTTTCCTCTTCCTCATTTTCTTCTTCTTTTCTTTCATATCTCCTTTTTCCTCTTCCTCTTTCTGTACCTCCCTTTCCTCTTCTCTCTTGTCATCATGTTCTTCCTCTTGTCCTTTCTTTTCTTCTTCCTCTTCTTGTTCCTCTTTCCCTTTCTCCTCTTCTTTCTCCTCCTCTTCCTCCTTTTTCAGTTCATCCTTTTCTTTTTCCTTTTCCACTTTTCCTCCTCCTCTTCTCTTGTTCTTCCTGTTCCTTCTCATCCTCTTTTCCCTCTTCTTCCTCTTCCTCTTCCCATTTTTCTTCTTCCCATTCTTCCTCTTCCTCTTCCTCTATTCCCTCTTCTTCATCTGCCTTTTCTCTTTCCCTCCTTCGTCTTCCTCTTCCCCTTCTTCCTCATTCTTTCTCCTCTTCCTTTTTCTCTTGTCCTTACCCATCCTTCCTCCTCTGCCTCCTTCTCCTCCTCCTCCTCTTCTTTCTCCTCCTCCTCCTCTTCTTTCTCCTTTTCCTCTTCTTCCTCCTTCCTCTTCTTTCTTTCTTTTTTTCATTTTCTATTTTCGTCTTTCTACTTTCTTCTGTTTTATTCCTTCTCCTTTCTTTCTTCCAGTTCCTCTTTCTCCTTTCTTCTATTTTCTCATTTTTCTTCTTTCCCCCTTCGTCTTTCTTTTTTCTTCTTTGTCTCATTTCTTCGTTCTTTCTCCTTTCTTTCTTCCAATTCTTTTTTCTCCTTCCATTTCTTTTTTCTCCTTCCTTGAGTTGATTTTTTTTTAGGATTTTTTTTTTTTTTAGATAGTGGCGTGACATTGCACAAAACTCCTGACCTATTGCGGACAGTAAATGTTGGCTATATATTACAGGCTATAAGGGATACATAACTGTCTTTCTCGCTGAAGAAATAATAGCACAGCTGGAGCGGATGTCCAGGCCTTACGAGCCCTACGTCAATTAGCTATAGATGCCGCTGCAGGGTGGGCCACGGATCATGGCTTTAAATTCTCCCCCACGAAAGCCTGTGCTATAACTTTTACTAGCCGTCATTCAATCCCTCAACCTCTTCTTACACTATATGGTACTCCCCTGCCATATCGATTATCAGCCCCTTTCCTTTGCCATATCCTTGATTCTCGACTGACTTGGTCCCCGCATCTCACCTTAAGACCTCTGCTTCCCTCAGACTTCGGTTATTACAAACTCTCAGCCATATGTCCTGGGGTGCAGACCGTACATCTCTGCTCTGGTTCCATACAGTCTTAGTTTTGTCGAAGACTAATTATGGCTCTCAGGTTTATGCATCTGCCTCATCTGCCTCCCTTCGGCGCCTAGATTCTATTCACCATCATGGTTTACGTCTGGCGTTGGGTGCTTTTCGCTCCACCCCGGTTACGAGCCTATATGTCGAGTCGGGTATGTCCACTCTATCCTCCAGACGTGACAAGCTGACATCTCCGTTACCACATTCTCCTTCTTCAACACCCATCTGCAGGTTTCCCTTCCTCTGTTACGCACCTCTCCCCTCCTTTTCCGCCCTCGTTAGCTTCATCTTTTCCTTGTAGGGTCTCCAATTTATTTCCATCCCCTTTTTTCCCTGCTATTTCAGTTCTCCCTCTGCGAGATTCTATGTTCCCGCCTTGGCTTCTTCCTCGCTCTACTGTCTGTGATGTCCTGCTCTCTTGTCCAAAGTCCTGTTCCACCCCACAGGAACTCTATCATCTTTTTATGGACCATATGCATTGTCACTCCCCAGCGACCCCAGTGTACACAGATGGCTCTAAGTCTTCTGTGGGCTCGGATTTTGCTGCTCTTTTCCCAGACCATACCTATCAGATCCGCCTTCCACCAGTCGCAAGTATTTTCACTGCTGAATTGCTGGCCATTTTACTGGCCCTTCGTGTTATATACCGATCAAGGTTACACACTTTTGTTATTTTCACAGATTCACTTAGTGCACTACATGGTATTCAGTCTATCCCTGCCAGCAACCCGCTAGTGCTGAAGATACAGGAATGGCTGTTCCGCATTAACACCAGATTGAAGTCTGTCTCCTGTTGGGTCCCAAGCCATATTGGAATACCGAGTAGTGAGAGGGTTGACTGCCTAACACGTGCAGCTGTCACCTCTTGCTCTGTCACACCTCATCCTATCCCGGCAACTGATTATTTCCCGATTGTTACCCGTCTCCTTGGCCAGCGGTGACAAGCAAAATGGACGTCTACAACTGATAACAAACTCCGCGCCATCAAACGTACTGTCACTCACTGGCAGTCGTCCTCACATTGCAACAGGCGTTGGGAAACAGCCCTAGCCCGTCTGCGCCTTGGCCACACGCGGATCACACATGGCTTTCTAATGTCAGGAGGCACTCCTCCGATCTGTCAATGTTTTCAGGTCCTACTCACGGTCCACCATCTTTTGCTTGACTGCCCTCCGTTTCACGTCGTGCGCAGACGGACTCTCCCGTTCCTTTACTCCCTTGGACGTCCCCCTACCTTAGCCGATCTTCTTGGTGAATCCCCTGTGTTTTCCATCACACACCTCATGCGCTTCCTATCTCAAACCCGTATCTTGCCTCACATTTAGTGTCTTCCCCGTCTTCCCCTCTACCTTTATTCCACCATAGCACACCCGTCATTTTTTATGCAGCGGTTTTAGTGCCATATACTCCTCTTGGACTTGGTGCCAGTCCTTATTACTTACTGTCATCTACAACAACACACACACACACACACACACACACACACACACACACACACACACACACACCACCACCACCACCACCACCACCACCACCAGCTCTTCGTACTGCCACCACCCCCAACACAAGCCTAAACACCCGAGTAATTAACACGTGTCCCAGCCCCGGTTTCACGTCATTAGCCAACAGCAAAAATCACACGATCGGACAATTACTGGCCAAATCTTAAAGAGAGAGAGAGAGAGAACAATCTGTAGGACCTGAGGTGGAAAGCTATGGGTTAGAATTGCTCGCTGCCGCAACTTGAACCTAGCTGTAATTCTGAGTCCTGTAGTGTCATCACCTTTTTTGTAAATAACAGAAGAGATGTGGATGTGATAGGAAGCGTTATGAGGAACATACTGAGGTGGTTTGGCCATGTGGAGAGGATGGAGGGTGAAAGACTGACGAAGAGAGTGTATGTGAGTGAGGTGGAGGGGGGAAGAGGGAGGGGGAGGCCGAGGAAGAGATGGGGGGATGGAGGAGAGAGGTATGAGACACGGGGTGAAAGCTGGGAGTATGGAGGGTGAGAGACTAATTAGGAGAGTGTACGTGAATGAGGTGGAGGGTGGAGAGGGAGGCGGAGACCGAGGAGGAGATGGTGAAATGGAGGAGAGCGGTAGGATAGGGCCTATAAGAGAGAGCGGGGGATGTAACTTGGGAGTATGGAGGGTGAGAGACTAACTAGGAGTACATGTGAGTGAGATGGAGGGGGGAGAGGGAGGGGGAGACCAAAGAAGAGATGGAGGGATGGAGTAGAGAGGTACATAAACGGGGGGGGTGTAAGATGGGGAGAGGGTAGCGACATGGCAGGGGACAGGGTGACATAGAGACGATTTGTTTGTGGCCACTCCTTACGCAAATGAAGGCGTCTGACTATAGATGGATATATAGATAGGAATAATACTAAAGGTAAACATTAATCAGCATAATAAAAACAAGTATTTTATCTCGACCTAGAGAAGCTTCGAATCCCGTCAGTCACCCTCTAACCGTGAGACGGGAAGGACGCTCGAGCTGTGTGTCTATTCTCAGTGTTGATAGTGTTTCAACAGCTTGCCCATCTTGCTGAGATGAACAAAGGTGAGGCAGGATATTGTTCATCAGTTCTTTGATACTGCCTCTTCTTTCAGTTGAACCATCTATCAATCTACAGTATTGTCACACGCCTTAATTACGTAAGGGGTGGCCACAACCTAATCGCCTCCTTGTCGATCTGTCCCCCACCAGTTCACTGCCCTGCTCCGAGCTCACACCGCCCTCTCTCATATACCTCTCCACTCTATCGGAGAGCGACGAACCATGGAAGTGTGTGGACGTCCAGATCCCGTTCCTGCTGCAACCTCTCCTGCTGTTGCTCACGACCCGTTGAGGGGGGCAGACAGCAGGCCTCGGCCTTCTACGACCCAGATGAAGATCAGAGGTGCTGTGGTTTGGTTTAACGTTCGGGCGGGGTACGGTTTTATCAAACGCCACGATGCTGGTGTTGATATTTTCGTGCACCGTCAGGCGATTGCTAAACCAAATCCACGGCATCTCCAGCGTTCCCTAGGCGATGGCGAGACGGTGGAGTTTGTCCTCTTTGGAACGCCCAAGGGTCCTGAGGCTAGGGACGTCACCGGACCGGGAGGGGCTGCCGTGCAGGGCTCTGCCTATGCACGGCGGCGTCCCACGGTTTGGTGGCACCAGCCCAGGGATCAGGGGTGTTCAGGGGAGGTAAGCACAGTCGTCGAGATGTGCATCGCGACGGTGAAGGCTTTTTGTGGGGGTGATAAGGGGGCTTTGCGTGTTCTCCTTCCAAAGATCTTCAAGGAGAATGGGCTGCCCAACCTTATCATCCCGAGTGCTTCGTCCGTGATGTACATACAGTCCCTCGCCGACGGGAGCGCCAGGCTCGTAAGCCTCGTCCAGCTATTCCTCGCCAGACTCCGAGGAAGAGGCTTAGGCTGGAGGCCCCCCTCAACCGAAGGAAGACCTCTGAAGTTGACGACCCGGCCCCGACCCCGGCTAACGATACGGCTACGACCACGGCGGATGTACACCAGCAGCCAGCAATGTCTGAGGAGGAGCGAGACTCGTCTGCCACCGCCTCCATGGCCGAGGAAGCGTCGACCGGCTCCTCGGCCGAGGAGGAAGTCGGGGAGTCCACTACTCCTCAGACAGAGGAGGGCACCCCATCTCGCCCTCCTATTATCGACCTTAAGGATCGGCTAGACGTAGCCTCCTATAGACACCTTCTTCCTCTCAGCGCTCACACCCGATCGTACCAGCTCGGAGCAACAACATATACCACCCTCTACGATCTGCTCCGGGCTGATGATCGGGGTGAGAACATAAGACCTGTGCTGATTGTCAGGGGGGAGGAGGTGCGTCTAGCCGATCTTAGAGCATTTTATCACATGCTCCCACCTCGGCCGGCCCCCTAGATCGGCGGTGTGCGCGGTGAGAGAGTGACCAGTACTTTCATCATAAAACTCGGCTGGCCTAATACCCCGAATAGAGGGTGATGGCCATTAAGCCAAAAAACAAACAAAACAAACAAAAACCACTCTATCCTTCCATCTCATCCCTCCATCTTCGCCCCTCCACCTCACATACACTCTTCTCGTCAGTCTCACTCTCTCCATCCTCTCCACATGGCCAAACCACCTTAATGTGTTTCTCCTAACCAATCTTTATTCGTGTGAAAAGTGGTGTGGAAACACTGTAAGTTATCTGAGAGGAATGTGGAGCTACGTGGAGAGACAGACAGGCTGACAGAGTTGCCGCTCCGTGGAAATCGTCTGCTGATGTGGAAAAACAAATAAGCGACGGACCTGCACGTGGGAAAAATTACACGCTACTCATTTACAGAGCCGAGGAAAGGAGGGGGGGGGGGGGTGTCAGCTGGGGATAATGCCATAGCCCTCGCCCTCGCCCTCCAAGATAGTGTTAAGGTGGGAAGGAGAGGCAGAGAGGGAGGGAAGGAGAGGCAGAGAGGGTGGAAAGGAGAGGCAGAGAGGGAGAGAGGGAGAGGCAGAGAGGGTGGGAAGGAGAGGGAGAGAGGGAGGGAGAGATTGAGAAGGAGGGATGAGGGAGGGAGGGAGGGATGTGAGGCAGGAGGGAGGAGAGAGAAGAGGGAGGGAGTACAAAGGAATACAAAGAACAGCAAACAGCAACAGACCCTATGATCCTTTCGAGGCTTTTTGTTACAGAGTAGACTATGACTACGAGATCTAATTCTACATGCTGATGGATAAGAATAGTAAAGCAAGAAAGAGGAAACTACAACATAGCGTAGTTCACTGTATAATGACAATGGATTCTAAAGCAAATATATAAAAACAAGTAGGAATAGTTCTATGTAAACAGTAAAACAAAGCTGTGCATAACACTTACCGTACAGAGTTGTGTATTACTGTATCTTTAAGCCATATTGGACATGTGGAGAGAATAGGGAATGAAAGTGACTAAGAGGGTGTATGTAGGTGAAGTGGAGGGAGGGAGAGGGAGGGGGAGACCGAGGATGAGGTGGAGGGATGGAGTTGAGAGGTAAATGAGAGGGGGGTGTGAGCTGGGAGCAGGGCAATGAAATGGCGGGGGACAGGGCGACATGGAGGCGATTTGTTTGCGGCCACCTCTTGCGGGATTAAGGAGTCTGGCAATAGATAGACAGATAGACAGGGATGTGAAGAACCGCTCACCCTTCATCTTCTTATGTAACAACTTCCTATAGACTTATCAATCCATCAGAAATGCATCTACATAAACAAACACATACTAAATAGTTTTCCTCGCTGTCTTTACATATACTATAATTTCCTTGTTTTTATTATCGTTGTTTTATAGAGGGAGGGGAAGGTGGTATATCTCACTAGGATGCTTTAGGGAGTCCTTCATTTATGCAACAAGTCAACTCTGGAACTGTCTCCCTCTGTCTGTATTTCCTACATCCTATGATCTCCAGTTTTTCACACGCAGTGTGTCCAGGCATCTCGAAATGAACGGATCTTGAATTTGGCTCTCCTTTGTATTGTTTTTTTTTTTTTTCTTTGAAGGAACGGTTTTCCGGCTCCTGGCCTTTGGTTCCTTCTTCCTTGCATAAAAAAAGAAATGAGAGGAGCATGTGGAGTTACATGGAGAGACAGACTGACAAATGAGGAAGTGAAGGAGCGTTGTGGTGTGGATGTGGATGTGATAGGAAGCGTTAGGAGAAACACACTGAGGTGGTTTGGCCATGTGGAGAGGATGGAGAGTGAGAGACTGACGAGGAGAGTGTATATGAGTGAAGTGGAGGGGGAGAGAGGGAGGGGGAGGCCAAGGATGAGATGAAAGGATGGAGTGGAGAGGTATATGAGAGAGGGGGATGTGAGCTGGGAGCAGGGCAGTGAAATGGTGGGGGACAGGACGACATGGAGGCGATTTGTTTATGGCCACTCCTTGCAGGATTGAGGCGTCTGGCAATAGATAGATAGATAGACAGTTATTCGTCCTATCTATCTATCGCCAGTCTCCAGAATCCCGTATCTATCCATCTATCTGTCTATCTATTGCCAGACGCCATAATTCATTACCTATCAGTCTATCGCCAGACGCCATAATCCCGTATCTATCCATCTATCTATCTATCACCAGACGCTAAAATCCCCTATCTATCCATCTGTCTATCTATCGCCAGACGCCATAATCCCATATCTATCTATATATCTATCTATCGCCAGACGGTATAATCCCTCATCTATCTATATATTTATCTATCTATATATCGCCAGACGCCATAATTCCGTATCTATCTATCTATCTATCTATCGCCAGACGCCTTAATCCCTTACCTATCTATCTATCTATCGCCAGACGCCATAATCCGACAAGGGGTGGCCGTTTGTCTCTTGAGTTAGTTGTTTTACGGGGAGGGGCACTAACCCTCCGCCAACCCACTTGTTGACACTTAAGGAACACGTATGGGTTGGTTATATGGTTACCACCCAGCGTTGTAAATGGTTTCCTGGCTTACAGGAAACCATTAGGCTTGTCACTCAATGTAAAGCCACATGAAAAGGAAAGAGGAATAACAAAAAGTGACAGGAAAGATGGGAGAAATAGGAAGAGAGGAGGACAGACACAGACAGTATATGGACCAGGTTAATGTCTCTCACATTGGGAAGCCTTAAGTCTTACAAGGTTAGGCACGCAAAACAGAAGCACAAATGGTGATGGGTGTCTGTAGTGAGAGTGATACGTAAATGTGTTATAATGATTCATCCCGTCAGTCTGCAATATGAACCGACAGGGTGATCACATATGCAAGTATGACCGTGAGCAAAAAGCCTCCAACACCTATCTGCCAGTTGAGGCAATGGAAGGGTGCCACATGAACTAGTTTCTTGTGATAGCAATATGAAACACACAAGAGAAAGGTATCAGAAGGAACGATACTCTCATTTGACAAGAGTGAGAAATACGGAAAGTAGGACGCAAGGCTGGCAGAGAATTTTGACTCCACATGAAAATACTTAATATCAGGATTCTCTTTAAATGGCCGCCTTGGTTTGAGTTACCCTAAAAACAGATCACGAGACAAAAACGCTTTCACTGAGCGACCGTGGATCTCCAGCTGAAAGTATATTGATGGTTAAATAGTAGTGATATGTACGTTGGTCTGCTGTAACATCACATATTAGTTCTGTAGTGTGTTTTTATGAGCAAAGTGCAAACACCAGTAGATTACATGACCTCCCCCCCTTTCCTTGCGCGCACACCCCTCCCTAGACACATCTACACGCAAGCTAATCAGTTTCCACATCTTAAAGTTGTACAAACCTACCTACGTGCAAGATATACAAGGAAAGTTAAGAAAATGGTTATGGTCATCATCTTGCTCGTTCATTGGCGAGTTTCCTTAATTGGCCTCTGTGTGTGGTTTATGGCTTCTCTCTAGACATGAAGGACTTGTATCTCAGTACTTGAAGCTTATTGATTCCTTGTTTTTTATACTGTGATAATTATAGGCCTTTCACAATAACCTGGCCCATTATTTTCGTCCTTCATACATATATCTCATGGTCCATTTTCTCGTCCTTCATACATACGTCTCCCACCCATTTCTGTATTACCTTCACCTTCACTTGGTAGATTTTTGTCCTGTATACCTAATTCGACCATCCATTTCTACTGTACACTCACTTTAAGCTGGTCCAAATTTACGTCTTCCATACAAACTTCACTTATCAATCATTCAGTCAGTCAGACAATCAATCTAACTGTCTACCTGTCTGTCACCAGATGCTTTAATCCCGTCAGGGGTGACCACAAATGAATCACCTCCATGTCACCCTTTCCTCCTCCATATGGCGACCTTCTCTGCAACTCACGCCCCCTTTTCTCACCTCAACCCTTCCTCTCTAACTTCACTCCCCTCCACAGTTTCTCGTATTGAAAGAGATAATTTTCTGACCTGAAGTTTCCTTGTCTTGCTTCACTCCTATCCAAAGGTCTCTCGTATTGAAATAGTAATCCTCTCATCTCAAGCCCTCTCCTACTTCTCTCGTCTCCAAAGTCTCTCATATTAAAGGCGATACACTTTCTTAGTATTCTGGTCCACCTCGGTCTCTTCAATTGGTCTCGGGTCCTCAAGGCACAATCAAAAGCTGTAGGTGTTTCATCTGGGCAATAAAACGATTTCTTTGAGACTTCCCTTCCAGTTTATTGGCTGTAAAATCTACCGTTCTTGAGTTTTCGGTGATACAATACATTTTGTGTTCCGGCATGACATATAAATTAATTGTGCATCTTTTTTTTTTTCTTTTGAGAGAGAGTGGGTGAGTGAGTGTGTGCGTGCGTGCGTCCTTTACCGCAGCATTTTGTAAGTGGAAAATGGAAAACTTTGACCAGTTCCCCTTCGCTCCCTCAGTCCATGTAATAAGGTGCTGGAATTTCCTATCAGCAAAAGGCATGGTATCACTTTTCTCTCATGTCATCTCAGTTTATATTTTTATTTTTATATTTTCCTTTTCCCTACTTTCATTTATTCTTTCCCCCATTTATATCCTCCTCTTTCCTACCTTCATTAATTCTTTTCCTCATTGTAATTTCCCTTATCAGGCAAATCACTTAGGATCCTCGCAAGCCTGTACTTAGAGTCGATAGCATCAGTGGTTATAATAATTCCAAGCAGGAAAATTGTACACTTGAAATACACAGCCTCTTCGACTTATGGTCCTCGTCATCACAAAAGATGAGGCATAAGTCTGTAGGCATATGGAAAGGACACATCTGAGGTTATACTGTGTGTGTGTGTGTGTGTGTGTGTGTGTGTGTGTGTGTGTGTGTGTGTGTGTGTTCGTTATCGTGTTCGTGTTCTTGAGGCAGTTCTGCTTCATCACCAAACTAGCTCCCGTAACATCACTAACCAACACCGATGACTGGCATCTCAAATCACTACCTCCCTCGACCAGTGCCCGATTATCAAGCCTCTTCCCCTGTATGTTGCTGAGAGGGGAATTGGGTGTTATTTTTATAGCCTCGTGACTGACTTGAGATGGCATAGTACTCGTTACCAACAGTGTATCAGGCGCCTTGGTCATAATTCTTAGTCCTTTCGAAGAGATTACATTTATAAGATTCAGTTTAGGTTTAGGATGGACTGACTTGCCTACCTGCTTACCTGCCTGTTTGCCTGCCTGTCTGCCTACCTAATTACCTACCCACTTACCTGTGTGTCCCTGCGTGCCTGCCTGTCTTCCTACCTACCTACCTACCTGTCTACACACACACACACACACACACACACACACACACACACACACACACACACAAAGGCTAGGGAGACATGTTTAAGGCTATTTAGTGATGAGATGAACCCCGTGATAAAACTAGCAAGGTTTTGTTTGGTGTGTCCTGCCCTCTGTTTCTCCAACCCACAAACCTGTTTATTTATTTCCATATTAAGACAAACCTCCCATTTACCATATAATTATCCAAGTTCCTATTTATTCTCTTAGTTATTATTTATATTCTATCTTAATTATCCATAGACTACCCCAAAGCTGTCTCATTATTACCATACTAACCAGATCCACCTCTTTCTCAGACACTCTTTCTCAGTGTAATTATTTATCCCAAAACCAATTTATTGTCAAGCTCAGCTAAACCCACCTTTATGTGTTAGTTTTATGTTTTTCCTTTTTAATATTAACTTGCCTTATTGTGAAACGTTTGGTGGTTATATAAGTGAAGACAAAGGATTAAGTAAGCAGTCCTAAACTCTGGTTGAGACAGAGAACGTTGATAAGGCAAAAGAATGATTATAAATGTATGTCGACCCAGCATCCTAGCCGTCAATTCTCCAAGTCTAGAGAGAGGGCCATGGGAGCGCAGTGGTGAATGGTGTCAGTGTGGACCGCGAGTGAGCTAAGAGAGGACGGACGCCCCTGTCACTCCCTCCAGGGACAGAGTGTCGCGGCTGTGTTAGTGGTTCGGTTCCTTACTCTCCTGCAGAAGTCTCACCTCGAAGCCTCCTTCCCCTCGTTCACAAGTCTCAAAAGCCTCCTTGAGCACCTACAGCAGTATTTTTCCCCTCATGCAAAAGTTTCAAAAGCTTCCTTGAGCACCTACAAGTCTCATTCAGTGGCCTACTCCTCCTCCAGAAGTCTCAAAAACCTTCACCCCCCTGAAGAAGTCTCACCCAGTCCCCTTCCCTCCTGCAGAGGTCCGAGCTCAAAGCCTTATGGTTTACATGCAGTGTATTTTTCTGGAATAGAGCAGTGAATTTACCTAACATTTTCTGAGTGTCGATGATCCTGTTAGCTCCGTGATAATGAGGGACGGCATCAGTGCTTAGGACGATTGTGTGATACCATTCCGGCAGAAGTAACTAAAACTCCATTAGTATATTTCTTTACAACGAAGCATCTTTAGGCTGCTTGAGAAGGTTGCAGAGAACCTTCAAGACACAGGAGGTTCACCTGAAAGGATAATGATACGATTCCGGCAGATATAAGGACAAGACACAATTTTTTTCGCTACGACAAGAGTACAAGCCTTCAAGCTGGTTGAGAAGGTAGCAGAGAACCTTCCAAATAGAGGAGGTTCAAGTCCAAGGATGATGGTGGAAGAGATGAGACTTGGCGACGGAGGTAAGACTGAGGGAGATGGTGGCGGTGGCGGGGGTCTACAGGCAGGCCAGTGGAGCGCCGACCCCGAGACTGGGCTATCCCCTCTTCCTCTCCTGCCACGGCTCAGTGCCGCATCCAACCTTCACCCCGAGGTACTATCCAACAACTGGGTACACTCTGCTGCACGTGCCATTCACACCTTTGAACTCAATCCATTCATTACACAAGCCTCCGACACACCCAGCTCGTCCTACCATCCACAACCACCGTGGAACACCCCATTGTTAAATCTCCTTCTCCCTCACTCACCAACCAAAGCCCAAACTCCCACCCAACAGCTCCGTCAGGAGGGCCTCCAGCGTATAGCCCTCCTCACTCCACTGAACTCCACCACCTACTACACTGACGGCTCCGTTGCTGCATCGAGAGCCGGTACTGCCTTCGTCTGCGGAGACAGAACATGTGGCTTTCGCATCACCAACGGAGCCTCCACTCTACAGGCTGAACTGACTGCCATCTCAGCCGCCCTTTCAGATGCCCTTGCCAACGCCCCTGCATCCACAGTCATCATCCACACAGACTCTGCAACTGCTATCCACACGCTACGACGATCCCACCATACCGACAACATCCAATTAACCTCTGACATCCTAGCCACCGCCCAAAAAATCCACGACACTGGAGGATCAATCACCATTCACTGGGTCCCCAGCCATGTTGGCATAGCTGGAAATGAAAAAGCCGACAAGATCGCAAAGAGCGCCATTGAACACCCTCACATTGACATCAACATTTCAACTAGCCTAAGCCACATCAAGCGCACCATAAAACAGAAGGCGCTCACTCTCAACCGCGAAGATCACCAAGTTCACGTACAACTGGGTTCACCTTCTGCCATGTGGTTTGCCATGGCCACACAATACAAGCCACTAAAAATTACCAAATCCATTGACAACAAAACACTTACGCGCCTACACCGTCTTCGCCTGGGATACATGTGCCGGAGTAACCTTATCACCACAGATAACGACCCCACCACTGAATGCTCACACTGCAAAATGATCACGCCCTACCCACTCCTACATTACCTCCTCAGCTGTCCAGCCACTTCCCGCATCACAACAAGCTCCCGATACCCAAACCCCGACATCCCTCGGTCCCACACTGCAGCAAAACCTGAAAGCACACTTAGAAACACTGCCGCCACAGTTGTTGCCACCTCCCACCTTCCCACTCTCATTGAAGTAGTGCGTAGCACTCCCCCTCCAACTTAAAAAAAAAAAAAAAAAAAAAAAAAAAAGACTGAACAAACAACTACTCTCAGCCCATAACCCACCAACTGGGCTAATATATGGCCCGGTCCCCTTTACAGGGGGGGAAAATCTTTGAACGAACGAACGAACGAACGGGCTGGTGACACTGACGGAGGCGGCTCTGGCCAGGCTAATCAACGCTGACCCCATTGACAAGTGGTCTCAACTCGACCCACAGCCAATTGCAAGGTAGTGTGCTTTGAAATTGTCGATGATAGTATGATGATGGTGATGATGATGATGATGATGATGATGATGATATAATGATGATGTGGACCTATAGCAATGTAGTATTAAGTCGACCCATAGCTAATTGCAAGGTATTTGGCCATAGCACTTTAATCTGGTCGTGTGTATGATGATGATAATGACTGATGATTTTATTCTGCACAGCCATGACCAAGAGTTCATCGGAATTTCTCAGCCAGCATTGCGTCGTATCTTGCGTATTTCTCTTTCCTCCCCAAAGACAGGGAATATCCTTCCTTCCCATACTCTTTTCTTGTGTACTTCATATTGCTATCACATAGAAATAGTTCATGTAACAGCCCACATTGCCACAACCGGTAGGGAATGTGGGCAAACTTTGGCTGTCCCGTACCACACCACTCTGAGATTTTAACCTTCCTGTATTGCAACGTAGTATATTGATGATGTGATCTTAAACAAGGTACTGTGTTAGTACTGTCCTTGGGTGATGATGGGAACGGTGAGACTTGCACGGAACCACTTTGATTTTGCTAGTACTGGCCAGAACTACTGATGATAAGGGTTCGTTATTGCTTGTGTTAGTTCTTGGTGATGACGGCAACCTGTTGCAAGGCAAAAAAGTCAACTTTTCTCCTCGGTCTGTAACTTTAAAAGGTAGTAAAGGCGAGATGACTGAGATAGCGTGACAACAAGGAGGGCAGGAGATCAGGCTGTGTTGATTGCCTTGATTGTCTCCTCTGTCTGACAGAGCGTTAGACACTACGGGAGTCATTTCTGGTCATTGTCCTTTGTTTTGACTGTAACAGTGGGCCAAAACAATGGAAAAAACAACAGAGGATTATAAACAGGAGGCAGGAAGGAGGGCGGGAGGGAGGGCTGTTATGTACTGCCTCTTCCATTCAACACAACACTAGCAGTTGGACCTAATTATCTACGGGAGGATTCTCTCTCTCTCTCTCTCTCTCTCTCTCTCTCTCGTTTTTTTGTCTGTACTACATTAGAAGGACGCATCGTGCCGATTGTGTTCCCAATTTTTTAACACGAGAGAGAGAGAGAGAGAGAGAGAGAAAGAAAGTGTAAATTTTTCCCTGTAGTACACATCTCAGACACTCCTAAATAAACACACACACAAACACACAAACTTATGTACACAGAACAGGCGAAACTTGGAATTTGACATCCGTAGACTTTCAGGCAGGCAGCAAAATTTCTTAACGAATATATAGCCGATCGAAAGTTAGGTTAGGTCACTTTGGGCAGGGTTTGGTCTGATTAGGTAATTTTTGGTTGGGTTGGCTTCAGTTCGGCTAGATATAGACGGATTAGGTTAGATTGCTTTAGAATACGTCGGTTTTAATAGGTTTTTGGTTGGGTTTTATTTGGTTGGGTTAGGCTGGGTTAGGTTCGGTTGGATTAGGTCATTTGAGGCTTGACTGGGTTGGGTTAGGTCGGGTATGGTATGGTTAAGTGAGACTGGGTAGGATTAGGCAGGGTTAGATGCGGTTAGGCTGCGTCAGAATTGGTTAGATTAGGTATGTGGAGGTTACGTGAGATAGTGAGGTTAAATACAATTAGACTGGGTTACGTGAGGTTAAGCTAGATTAGTTTGGGTTATTTTTGGTTGAATTAGGTCATTCGAGGTTATGCCGGGTTCATTTCGAGCAAATATGGATAGGTTAGGCGAGACTGGACTAAAATAAGACTCAGAAAACGTTATAAACACAACCCCCTCCTCCCATCTGATTCTGTGACCTACGTCTTGGCTTCAGTCTTTCTCTCCCTATTTCACTCTCTCGTAAAAGTCTTGGTCCCTGTCGAAACGCCTAAATTTACTGCATTGTCAAAGTGGTTTATGCATTGCGGTCTTTTGTTGGTCGGTCCTTCCAAAGTCAAGCATCACACGTGGTGGACGTGGTTTTGTGTGTGTGTGTGTGTGTGTGTGTGTGTGTGTGTGTGTGTGTTTTAAGATAGTCTCCCCATTCCTCTTATTTTTTTTTACGTCATTATTATCCACACAAAAGAAACCTACTGTAACTTATAAAAGATACTCTACCCACACAGTGAAATTGTGGGAAGTGCCATAATAGAACGAATTAAGCCCGACCAGAATCGTATTCTTCCATATGAATAGTTATCGACACAGTGAAATCAAGACTTACTGTAACGACATCTTACACTGAGATGGTTATATCGTGAACATGGGCCTCGTCTAGTTCCTATGTTGGTATGTAAACCCAAATGCTTAACATTTATCTATCTATCTATAGCCCGACGCCCTAATCCCGCAAATGGTGGCCGCAGAGAAAACGCCTCCAAGTCGCTCTGTCACCCACCATTTGACTACCCTCCTCCCAACTCACCCCCCCCCCTCCCTCATATACCTCTCAACTCCATCCCTCCACCTCATCCTCGGTCTACCCCTCCCTCTCCCTCCCTCCACCTCACCTACATACACCCTCTTAGTTAGTCTTTCATTCTCCATTCTCTTCACATGTCCAAACCACCTCAGTGTATTTCTCCTAATCTTCTCAGTCACATTCACATCCACCTCACAACGTTCCTTCGCTTCTTCATTCGTCAACCTGTCCCTCCACGTCACTCCACATGCTCCTCTCAAGTAACTCATTTCCACTGCTCTCACTCTTGACTTGTTCCCCTCTTGCAAGGTCCACGCCTCGCTTCGATACGTCAAGGTAGGGATCACAATACTATCATGCAGTGACTTCTTAACTTCCATACTCACCTCCCTATTTCTCATCATTGCTTTCAGTGTACAAACAACCTTCCTTCCCTGCTGTACCCTTTCACGCACTTCATCCCCCAAAGTTCCATCCTTACTCATCACACTACCCAAGTACTTGAATGCACTCACATTCTCCATATCCTCGCCAACTAACCTCACTGCACACTCTGTGACTTCATTCCTCTCGAATACCATAACTTTCGTTTGTTTACATTAACTTTCAGATTCCTCCTCCTACACAGTGTCCCAAATTCATTCACCAAACCTTGCAACTATCATTCACTTTCACTCAACAATACTGTATCACCAGCAAACAGCAACACCGGAAGCTTCCAAATGCTTAACATAATGTCTGAATTAATGCCATATCTGTCACACTGATCAGAATTAAGATGTACTGTAACGATATCTTATACGGTACTTTAGCAGGACAACACGACTCTCATCTAGTTTCTATGTTGATATATAAACCCAAATATCTAAGTATGTATGTACGAACTAATGGCATACTCATTTATCAGAATTAACTTATTATAAATCAATTACTTACTTACTAGGTACTGTGCTATATAATGGAGTAGTTTTCTCAATATTCATTGTACTCACCAAAGATCCTGCGATGGGTGAAAACAGAGGAGGACGGTACACACTTTCCCTGCAAGGAAAATGGAATGATTACTATAACTGCACATTATATGGCTACATAAAACTAATATTATAAATGTGGATTTCTCTCAGAATAAGGCATAAAAAATTGTCATTCCACTTTGCGAATATCTCTGCACGTACATGTCATCTCATGCATGGTGAACACTAACATTTTTTTTTATATATGCTTGCCTGGTGCACTTGTGAGTGAATGTGAATATTTTATGTATACATGTGTGTGTGTGTGTGTGTGTGTGTATGTGTGTGTGTGTGTGTGTGTGTGTGTGTGTGTGTGTGTGTGTGTGTGTGTGTGTGTGTGTGTGTGTGTGTGTGTGTGTGTGTGTGTGTACTTGACTGATATCCACATGCATACACACAAAGGCCAGGACACACAGAGTAGTTGTTTATGTGTGTGGGTTTATGAATAGACTACACTTACTTACACTCAGGCCAGGACAGACATAGGGTACTGTGTGTGTGTGCGTATGTGTTTGTATGTGTTAACAGAATACACATACAGAGTACCATGTGTGTGAACAGAATAAATATGCAGAGTAGCATGTGTGTGTGTACGTGTGAATAGAATACACATGTAGACGTGTGTGCTACCCACACTGACACCCTCTAATTCTTTCAGCCAGGATTGGAGACGTACCGTGTATATGTCAGGACTCCATATTATAATTACAAATCATAATAGATAGCATGATGGATAGATAGATAGACAGATAGATAGACAGATAGATAGACCGACAGATAGAAGCAGCAAGTACGTGTGGACATTCAAGTGCATATACATACATACCAGTTCATCAAAGCTCTATCAACAACCCTTCCACCCTCCTGTCTCACCCATGTATACTTATAAATATCTTTCTTCTCAAACAGCGTATTTCCAATCACCATCTCTCACTCAACACACATCGCTATCATTCGCTCCCCATTTTCTTTTCTTCCAGGCACACCATGCATACCAACTACACCTTCAACTGCTACATTTCCCACTCTAGCATTCAGATCACCCATCATTACCACATTCACATTCGCTCCAAAACTCTGCAGACACTCATCAACATCATTCCAGAAAGACTCCCTCTCTTCTTCATCCCTTTCACTACCAGGCCCATATGCACTCACAAACACCCACAACTCACGTTCAAATTTCGCTTTCATCCACATCAGTCTCGATGACACCTCCTTCCATTCAGTCACACACTGCTGTACTTCCGGACTCACTAACAAGGCCACACCTTCCCTTGCCCTTCCTCTACCAACACCTGACAATCTTCCATTCACACTTCCAAACATAGACTCACCCTTCCCTTTCATCTTCGTTTCACTCAAAGCTAACACATCCAACTTTCTTCTCACAAACATTCTCCCAATCTCCTCCCTTTTAGCCTCAATCGTACTACATCCAAGCACATTCATAGACCCAATCTTCAGGGTACGGGGATAACTCCATCCCCCATCCCTTTCTCTGGCCTGTCTCTTCTTAGGAACTAAAAAACGGAGGAGGGGGTCCCTAGTCCCCTCACCCTGTCCCTTTTAGTCGCCTTTTACGACACGCAGGGAATACGGTGGCAGTATTCATCCTAACACAACCTGGCCGCAGAGTAGTAGTACCACCCCATTGTGCGGCCAAATTGTGTCCCCCCCGCCACAGAGGGGGCACTGATACACACAGCCACTGATACACGCAGGCACAAATACACACAGGCACTGATACACACAGGCACTGATACACGCAGGCACAAATACACACAGGCACTGATACACACAGCCACTGATACACACAGCCACTGATACACGCAGGCACAAATACACACAGGCACTGATACACAAAGCCACTGATACACACAGCCACTGATACACACAGCCACTGATACACACAGCCACTGATACACGCAGGCACAAATACACACAGGCACTGATACACACAGGCACTGATACACACGGGCACTGATACACACATGCACTGATACACGCAGGCACAAATACACACAAGCACTGATACACACAGGCACTGATAGACGCAGGCACTGATACACACAGGCACTGATACACGCAGGCACTGATACACACAGGCACTGATACACGCAGGCACTGATACACGCAGGCACTGATACACGCAGGCACTGATACACACAGGCACTGATACACACAGGCACTGATACACACAGGCACTGATACACGCAGGCAATGATACACGCAGGCAATGATACACACAGGCACTGATACACACAGGCACTGATACACGCAGGCAATGATACACACAGGCACTGATACACACAGGCACTGATACACGCAGGCAATGATACACACAGGCACTGATACACGCATGCACAAATACACACAGGCACTGATACACACAGGCACTGATACACACAGGCACTGATACACGCAGGTACTGATACACGCAGGCACTGATACACACAGGCACTGATGCACACAGGCACTGATACACACACTCACTGATACAAGCAGGCACTGATACACACAGCCAATGATTCACACAGGCACTGATACACGCAGGCACTGATACAAGCAGGCACTAATAGACACTGGTACACACAGGCACTGATACACACAGGCACTGATACATGCAGCCACTGATACACACAGGCAATGATACACTCAGGCACTAATAGGCGAAAATAGACCTAAATGAGTATATAACCTATGGGGATGCAGCAGTAAGAGGACACTCCAAAGAACTGCATAAAAGGAGTGGCAATAAAGACGTAAGGGAATTTAGTTTCCCAAATAGAGCAATAATTAACCAGTGGAATGCACTACCGAATGAAATAGTGTGTGCCAAAACATTTCATAAATTTAAGGACATGTATGATAAAAATGGTTTAATACACGGGACTACGAGCTTTATTCATTCCTGTAAAGATACAATTAGGTAAGAACACACACACACACACACACACACACACACACACACACACACACACACACCTCGCTGGTGCGGTGGTAACGCTCTCGCTTGCCAACTGGTGGACGGGAGTTCGCGCCTCGCTCAGGTTGCGAAAAGTTTCACTGACGAAGTGGGTGGTTACTGTCCCCCTTGAGCAAGGGGACGGGTTTATGCGTGTGTGAAGGTCACAGCCTTGCCCATAGATCGGACTATATGAGCTCTCAGCTCCCTTCCGGGAGGGTAAAAGCTGACGATCACGACCATCAAGTGATCCTGACCGACCCGGTGAATTACACACACACACACACACACACACAGTACAGGGAACCTCTACAAATGGTAAGAAGCAGACAAGAAACATTCAGATATTATGGATCTACAGTAAGGAGTGTGAACGTCGGGGGTAGGGTTGCAAGAGGCAGACCGAAAAAAACCTGAGACGAGGTCATAGAGTGTGACCTCAGGGATAAGGGACTGAATAGGGAGGCTGCCAGAGATCAAGCAGCGTGGAGAGCCATCATGTGACTAAGGCCGACGCATGCAAGCTTATTGGAGCTTTATAAAAGATACGATACGATCACAGTACAAAGCAACTGATTAAGCAGCCAATAACTTAGTGCAGAATCCGAATGCAGTATAGATATCGCTGGGAAATAAGCCAGGAAAGATGTGATAAACTGTAGATTAGCCGGAAAGAATGGAAAACACAATCCACTGAGTGTCCACATATAGAGCCACATGGAAATTTATATTACACCATCGCCATTAAGAAATAAAAGGACCTTTTAACATGAGGCAACGTAAGAACAAGAGAGAGAGAGAAAAAAAAACGAAAAGACAATGAACAGTATAAAAATTCGTCGAAGTTACATAAGGTTCCCCTACATTTTGTGGGAATTTTCTTTATTGCAAGCCCCGCCCCCAATGTGGCGTCTACCTGTCTGCCTCAACCCATTAAACCCCCCCCCCATACCCAGTGAAAGACCCTCAGTGTCGCTCTTGCGAGGGTTGGGTGTATATCTGCTTCGGTTAGGCCATGGCGCCAGGCCGTCTACCTCTACTTTCACATATCGCCGCCGCCGCCATACCAAGGTTACCGCCTTAGTTACCCCAATGTTACGTTGGTGTGTTGACGTGCGCCGCCCAGCTCCGCGGTGCCTGGTTGTCTAGTTGTCCACAGCGTATCAATGCACACCAGTCTCGCGTCATGGCAAGTGAGGAAAATATTCTTGTTTCGCTGAGGGTGGGGGATGGAGGAAGGATTACTGAGAGGAGCATGTGGAGTTAAAAGGAAAGACAGACTGACAAATGAGGAAGTGAAGGGGCGTTGTGGTGCGGATATGGATGTGACAGAAAGCGTTAGGAGAAATACTCAGTTGGCGTGTGAGCTAGAGAGGAGGGCATTGAGGTGGGAGGGGGGAGGGCACCACTGCTTACGAGATGGAAGCGTCGGTGTAGTGTTAATAATTGTTCTTTATTCTTCATTTATTTTGTATTAATCTCGTCGTCTTTGTACTTATTGTTTTTATATTGCTGAAAAGTAACAGGAACTACTGTATCATGTATTAACCTTTGTATCTCTGCCTTATTACATTCATTTCCTCCTCTTCGCTCACTCTTCACTCACTCTTGGTGTGGCCGGATGTTGCCCTCATCTTCACCAATAGATCATTTAACATCTTTCATCACCACATCACCCCCGGCCCCATGTCTGGGTCTGATCACATCCCCATTATAATGTCCATCTCCACCAACCCGATCCTGATCCCCAGTACACCACACTATGACTACCTACACGCAGACTGGGATGCCTTTACACAAACCCTTTCAGAACAAGAATACACCACTGACTATGAGGGAAAACACCACACTGACATAGAAGAACAATGTAAACATCTACACACATGCATACTCAACACTGCCAACATTACCATACCCACAACCACACACACACCTATACACACATTCATACCATCAATACGAACACAACGACTCCTAGTGTGTTACCGTCGTCGGTTTGAACTAAACAAAAACAACTTAGGCCAAGTGCGGTTCGACCTATCACACCTTCGGACACATGTAATCAATAGCCTTGAATCCGACCACAATGCACACTGGCGACGCCTCATACAAACTGCTCAACAGCACAGAAAAACTAAGCCCTGGGAATTCTGGAAACACATTCGCCGACTTAAGGGCTGTAACTTACCTGGAGTAAGGAAATTAATTGCTAACAACAGAGAAATCACAGATCCCAGAGAAATCACAAACACATTTAAAAATGGATGGCAACAAGTATACCACCCTACCCCTCCTCATCCTGCCGCAACACGTCACATAAGACATATAGAACAACACCTTCACACCATCCACGAACACATCACACCAGACGCAAAAAATATATATATGGCTAGTTCCTAAGTTGTTTTATATCACGTATACTTCATATAAACAACTTAGACATACATAACCCCCTCACTGCTCCCATACTAGTCGAAGTCAAGTCTATGCTCGCTAGAACTCCAAAGAAGGCGCCGGGTGCCACAGGCATCGGACATCTCATACTCAAACACCTCCCAGACACATTCATAAATGCACTTACACACTTATACAACGCTGCCTTGGCATCTGGCTACTTTCCGGATACGTTTAAGACCGCGACAGCAACTCTAATCCCTAAAAAAGACAAGACAACAACAGACCCCTTAAACTTCAGGCCCATCAGTTTACTGGAAGTGCTAGGAAAAACGTTCGAACGGATCATCAACAGTAGATTACGCCAATACTTAGAAGACGAAAAACTTCTTTCCCCCAGACAGTTTGGCTTCAGACCTAGACGATCCACACAGGAGGCCCTAAACATCATCACCAATTACTTACATATCAACCAAAACATCCGCAGTGCATACAAGACAGCCCTTATTACTCGTGACGTAAAACGTGCATTTGACTCTGTTTGGCACGCAGGCCTGAAGTACAAAATCTGCGAACAATTCAACTTTCCTTCACTCATTAAAAAACTACTTTGCAATTTTCTAGACAACCGCACAATGCGCATTAAATTTAAAAATAATTACTCAGACTTTTTCCAGCTTCATGCAGGTGTACCTCAGGACTCCGTCCTCGCACCCACCCTCTACACACTCTACACAAATGACATCCCCACCCCACTACACGACGATTCACTCACCATCCAATACGCAGACGACATTACCCAACTTGTATGATCAGCGACAATTGACGGAATTACCAACAAAGCGAGCATAGAGCTGGACCAAATTGCACGAGGGGAGCAGAAGTGGCGGATTCAAGCGAATCCCTTGAAATGCACAGTAACATATTTTCGTATTAAATCAGCCAACCCCCGCCCACTTTTTCTAAATTCGCGTGATCCCGATCGCGTTCCCATTCCTATTAGGAATACTTGCACCGTACTTGGTCTTACATACGACAAAAACTTAAAATTTCATCATCATACGAGTATACGAGGCAAGGCAGGCGTGACTGGCACTGCACTAACACAAATATACCGGTTCCGTAGTGCAGCATCTTCAACTAAATTTCATCTGTATAAAGCACTGATCAGACCACTGCTCACGTATTCACCGTTAAGTCTATCTCTTTCGGCCAAAAGCAACATTCTAAATTTACAGAGAGTTCAAAACAAAGCCATACGTTGGGCACTGAGCATACGGTGGGATGATTTTGTCACCAACATACACTCTCATGAACGCGCCAACATTCCACCCATCAACACTTACCTTCACCACCTACAACAAAAACAAATCACCAAACTCACCGACGTTCACACTGACTTCATCGACTTTTTCACCCGGATCACACCCCCCACACGACCTCTAGCCAACCTCTTCCACCCTGACGCAAGACCTGCACCAACCCCATTGTTCACTTAAGCACCAATAGTTTATTTATTATTGACCCTTTCATTAATTAACTACTTAGTTCACACCCAGCAACTCACTTAAGACTCTAAACCACCCCTACACCCATTATCAAGATCACGGCAGCCACGTAATAACCCGCCATCCTCATATCCAGCACCCCCGCCTCAGACACTGACCCCCAATACTCCCCTTCCTCCACCCCTCTCCTTTCCTTATCCCCCTACCCAAGCCCTCCAGGGCTACAACCATAGAGGTAGAAGATATGGAACGTTGTGGTGGCGCTGTGGATGTGCTGGTGTTTTTAGAGAGAATGGAGAATGCGAGACTGACTAGGAGAGTATGTGAGTGGGGTGAAGGTGGAGGGGGTGTGGGAGAAACCGAGGATGAGATGGAGGGGTCGGGTGGAGAGGTAGATGAGTGAGGAGGGTGTAAACTGGAGAGAAGGAAGCGGGATGGCAAAGGATAGACTGACCTGGAGACGATAGATTTGTAGCCCCCCTTTCCTAGATTCAGGTATCTTACTATAATACTCGAAGACAAATTAGAAGAGGCCTGGTCTAAGCTGAATGAAAACGTGTGGGTGATAAGAAGATACCGATACCGAGAAACGTTTGTATATAGAAAGGATTAATGGGGGCCTTCTAACAAATTTACAGATACCGAATAACGTTTGCATATAGATGGGATTAATAGAGACTTTCTGGTCGATATACCGACACTGAAAAACGCTTGCATATAGAAGGGGTTAATGGAGACTTTCTAACCACATATTCAGCGTAGGTCAGGCGGGTTCACCTGACAGCACCCCTCCACCTCGCTCTCTTCTCCCCAGCGAGAGTAAAACGGAAAAGACGTGATCCTATCGTATCTAGGAGTCCGGGGAGGTGCCAGATTCAGTCACGTGCGAATTTCCCGCTACTGAGTGAAATCTTCCCGGGTTAATGTCTTGAATCCCGGTGATGTCCATTCTTTTTTTTAAGTTTATTCTTGTTATTATAGTCTGTTTGTTTTCATCTGACGGAACCAGACCACTCCCACAAAGAGAATGCTAAGTCGTGGTTGCGTGAAATTCAGTGGGCCTCAGTTAAGAGATAGAAATGAGTCTCCTTGGTTACTAGTCAAATCTGCTCTCCAGCACGAATGCATAAAAAAATACCCCGCCGAATTGAAAGGGTTAAATTTGTTATCACGGAAAAGGAAAAAAAAAAAGTGTATAAGAGAGAGTTTTCCACCGTTTAGCCGCAGTTCCTTCTTCCATGCTTAAAAAAAAAAAAAAAATTGTCCCTCGGCTGAATAAAATCGTCTGGCGTTGGTCATAGAAACTGGTTAACTCCTTCAGTCCGATGACACAGTTTTATTTTAATTCTGTTTGTCTATTTCTGTCTCTCTGTCTGCCTCTGTCTCTGTCTGTCTGTCTCTCTCTCTCTCTCAAGACGATTTTAAACTTGAAAAAGACCCTTAGTGGCGAAGGGGTTAATGAAGGCTAGATATAACCCCTCCAGTTCGACAAATCCCCTTTAAGCTGGATAAAATCGTCTGGAGATTGCACGAATAAGATTACAGTACTCGTAGTGAAAGGGTTGTGTACCACATTAGCCACACCGCACACCCTCAATCCTCGAATTCTAGGACAGTGAATGAAACGAGCACTCCTCTTGCATAGCTTGGCCTGGCCAGTCGTCACTATGCCCGAGACTTCCAGCGACTCTGCTCGTGCCTGCGACCCGTTGAGGGGGGCACCAAACAGATGATCCGTGCCGCCAGGAGCCACTTCCATCCAGGGAACCGTGAATTGGTTCAACGTGAGATCGTGTTAAGGTTTCATCAAACGCCGGGACACTGGCGCTGATGTTTTCGTGCACGCTTCTGGGATCGTTGCACCAAATCCACGGCATTTCCAGCGCTCACTTGCCGAGGGAGAGACGGTGGAGTTTCGTGTTGTACAGGCTTCCAAGGGTCCCGAGGCTAAGGACGTCACTGGGCCGGGTGGTGTTGCTGTGCAGGGCTCTGCCCGTGCACGGCGGCGTCACCCTGCCCAGAGACGCCAGCCAAAGGGTCCTGGAAGTGCTGGCAACACAAACACACTCGTTGCGATGTGTATCGCGACGGCTGAGGCTTTTAGTGGGGGTAGCAAGGCGGTTCTGGCTGTTCTCCTTCCTCAGATCTTTGAGGAGAACGGCCTTCCACGCCTTGCTATTCCCCGAAGCTTCACCCGCGATCCTCGTCTCCCCCCTCGTCAGGAGCGTCAGGCCCGGCGACAGCAGCCACCACCACCTCGCACGACACCGCGAAAACGGCTGTGGTGGCGCCACCACCATTGAACCTTCGATCACCGACCCGGAACCGTCACAGGCCATGGATATTGAGCATGGGGAGACTGTCGTGGAGGTCCACCTCCCTTCGTCAGGAGCTGAGGAGGAGCGTGTCTCGTCCCCCGTCCCTCTAGTACATCTGGACGCAGCGGAGCCCTCCTCCGTGCCCTCTCCATCTGCTCCTGACGAAGTGGAGGAGCCTCTTCCACCTTCACCACCGCCTGCCGCCATCGCTCTCTCTTCTTCTCCCCCTCCACCTAAGGAGAAGAGAAAGAAACAAAAGAAGAAAGGGGGAAAGACCAAGAGCGACCCCTCCTCCGTTGCTCGCCGGATCGAGGCCCTCCTTCCACCATTCTCAGGGACTCGTGATCTCGATGCCCGCACGGATGCGGACCTGGAAGAGCTACTCTTCTGCCTCACGGATCCGATCAACGACGAAGATACACTGCCTCTCGTCTACCAGACTTTGTATCAGAAGATCCGTGAGGCATACATCTCCAACTCCCTCTCTCCATCTGAGGAAGCCGCCATCCATGAGGGCATCGGGTTTGATCCACCACGTGCTGCCCTCGTCAACTATATCGCCACCAGACTGCTCTCGTAACTGCTGAGCCACGCCTGATCTTGTCCTGCCTTGCTGCTTCGTCTTGCAGTTTTTGTCACCGCTATGCTCTCGTTTGAGAGCTACTTTATGCCACTTCTCTGACGGGCTCTATGTTTGCCCGTGTCCTCACCATGTTGTGAGGCAAATATCACAACAACAACAACAATGAAACGAGGTACACTTAAGAGACATAAAAGTTCTGCCTGGTATTCTGCTGCTCCCACTTAACACTTAGAGAGAGAGAGTGAGAGAGAGAGAGAGAGAGAGAGAGAGAGAGAGAGGGTGTGTGCGGGGGAAATCCGTCACTTTCCTGTATTGTATCAGAGGGAATGATTAGGGGGAGAAGCATACGAAGCCTCTCTCAGCTTAGGAATATTAGTCAACAGAGGGAAGTAAAAAGTAGAAGAGATGAGGTGAAATATTTGGTGAAGTTTTTGTGTCTGGCTGTATAGTACTGTTACACAACTACACTTACACACACACACACACACACACACACACACACACACACACACACACACACACCTCAACCCCAGTGCCCTTTTATGCTCAGTGACCCGTACTTAGGCTATGGTGTCATGTGTTTACTTCTTTCCAGAGCTGAAAATATTGTTTGAGTATTAACCCTCTTATTCCCTGACATTTTATTATTCTAGCTATTTCCAGACAATTTTATTTAGTTAAAAGGGTCTGCTTGAAGTGGCAGGTCTTGATATAACCCTTAAGAAAGCCACGACATGCCAAGACCGGCACAACAGCTGAGCAGAGAAAAAATAATGATGCTTTGTTCTTGTCTAGCGGAAAAGTTTTGGGTGTTTCTCGGCTATACTTGGCTCTATGGGAAGAGAGAGAGAGAGAGAGAGAGAGAGAGAGAGAGAGAGAGAGAGAGGGAGGGAGGGAGGGAGAGTTCAATAGCTGGAAAGGAGACAATGCTTTGGTGTTCCTCAAAGCAGGGCAATTTTACAAGCCATACTGGGCAAGAGTTTTACTTATTGATACCAAATTTTAGCTGAAGTATTGTGTTCTCACTCGATTCGCCCACTTAAGAAAAGTATCCTATCCTTGTGTGTGTGTGTGTGTGTGTGTGTGTGTGTGTGTGTGTAAGAGAGAGAGAGAGAGAGAGAGAGAGTACGAGGATGCAGACAGAAATAGGAACAAAACACATCCAATCACTTAAACCTCAGACAGAGTACCAAGTTTTAGGCCACATTACAAAACACAGACCAAAGCAATGTACAGGAAAAAGCACCACTGGGCCAGAAAAACAATATACGAAAAACAGTAGGGCCTTAAAAACAAAAGACAACTAGGAGGGCAGGAGATCAGGCTGTGTTGATTGCCTTGATTGTCTCCTCTGTCTGACAGAGCGTTGGACACTACGGGAGTCATTTCTGGTCATTGTCCTTTGTTTTGACTGTAACAGTGGGCCAAAACAATGGAAAAAACAACAGAGGATTATAAACAGGAGGCAGGAAGGAGGGCGGGAGGGAGGGCTGTTATGTACTGCCTCTTCCATTCAACACAACACTAGCAGTTGGACCTAATTATCTACGGGAGGATTCTCTCTCTCTCTCTCTCTCTCTCTCTCTCAATCTCTCTCGTTTTTTGTCTGTACTACATTAGAAGAACGCATCGTGCCGATTGTGTAGGCTACCCAATTTTTTAACACGCGAGAGAGAGAGAGAGAGAGAGAGAGAGAGAGAGAGAGAGTGTAAATTTTTCCCTGTAGTACACATCTCAGACACTCCTAAATAAACACACACACAAACACACAAACTTATGTACACAGAACAGGCGAAACTTGGAATTTGACATCCGTAGACTTTCAGGCAGGCAGCAAAATTTCTTAACGAATATATAGCCGATCGAAAGTTAGGTTAGGTCACTTTGGGCAGGGTTTGGTCTGATTAGGTAATTTTTGGTTGGGTTGGCTTCAGTTCGGCTAGATATAGACGGATTAGGTTAGATTGCTTTAGAATACGTCGGTTTGGATAGGTTTTGGGTTGGGTTTTATTTGGTTGGGTTAGGCTGGGTTAGGTTCGGTTGGATTAGGTCATTTGAGGCTTGACTGGGTTGGGTTAGGTCGGGTATGGTATGGTTAAGTGAGACTGGGTAGGATTAGGTAGGGTTAGATGCGGTTAGGCTGCATCAGAATTGGTTAGGTTAGGTATGAGGAGGTTAGGGGAGATTGTGAGGTTAAATACAATTAGACTGGGTTAGGTGGGGTTAAGTTAGATTAAGTTGGGTTAATTTGGGTTGGATTAAGTCATTCGAGGTTAGGTAGGGTTTCAGTTCGAGCAAATATAGATAGGTTATTGGAGACTGGGCTATAATAAATTGGTTTATGCATTGCGGTCTTTTGTTGGTCGGTCCTTCCAAAGTCAAACATCACAGGAGGTGGGCGTGGTTTTGTGTGTGTGTGTGTGTGTGTGTGTGTGTGTGTGTGTGTGTGTGTGTGTGTGTGTGTGTGTGCGCTCGCTTCGTGTTTCGTCTTTTTTATATATTTTGTGTGTGCCTTGTGTAACTGAAACTTTGTGTTTGTATGTTTCACTTCTCGTGTGACTGAGGGTGGACTGCTTAAGAATACCGCCCTTTATAGTTACGATTGCCTCTTCCTCAGTATAGCATATATTTTTTGTTTATTTAGCTCTCTCTGGACGATTGTATAAGAGCTCCGTGGAAAATACTAGAACTAGAAAGATGGCAGTAGATACAGCCTTATGTACCAGATATTCTGCCCAAGTTTCATTAGCAGATACGTTGCTCAAATTGAATAAAGTCGTCTGAAGTAAAAATAAGGTTGAAGAGACGTTGCTGTACTGAAAGTCGTTGGATATGCCTTGTTTTATGTCTTTTCGTATGTGGTTGCGAGATAACAGACTCAAGTTCAGTCTTTTAGGGCAAGCGTTAATAGATATTTCAGTGCTTTGCTTAATGTGAAGATTAATATGTCACTGGAATGTTTCTAAAGCTTTCCACCTCCTCTCAAGTAAGGATGCATACTATCTACTATACTCGTCCAATTGGTAACATCACTGGTATGTGTTTACAGCTTCCCACCTCTCAGGCATGGATGTTTACTCGTATCTGTTACATGGGTGTCTATTACACTCGTCATATTGGTAATCTGTCAATGGTATGTTTTTAAAGCCTCCTGCCTCCCTCTCGTGCAAGGGTGTTTATTATCTATTACACTCCTCCTATTGGTAATTGGTCAATAGCACGTTTGTAGCTTCCGACCTCCCTCGTGCAAGGCTTTTTTCTGCTGATTACACACACCATACTGGGAGTTGTACACGTCCTGTCTGATTATACAATGACAACTCTCTCAAATCATTCATGGTCTTCTCACAGCCTTCATCAGCCTCTGAACAACGTAGTCTCGTCTTACTTATCCTTGCACTCCTCATAGTCCTCATCAGCCTACGAAATACCTATCCAAGCCTTACATAAGGCCAAACAGTCCCACACAGTCCTGCAGATCCACCTTAGATATAACCATATCTCCATACACACACACACACACACACACACACACACACACACACACACACACACACACACACACACACACACACACACACACACACACACACACACACAAAATACTCTCTAACGGATCTTGCTGGTTAGGAAATGTCTTTATGTAAATGTGGTGGTGTGGGAGGTTGCCATGGTAACACAGTCACCTACAACCAGTCAAGTAAGGATCTTCTTAACGATATATTTTGGATAAGGCTTTTTAACATCCTTTTAAACACACACACACACACACACACACACACACACACACACACACACACACACACACACACACACACACACACACACACACACACACACACACACACACACACACACACACACACACACACACACACACACACACACACACACACAAAATACTCTCTAACGGATCTTGCTGGTTAGGAAATGTCTTTATGTAAATGTGGTGGTGTGGGAGGTTGCCATGGTAACACAGTCACCTACAACCAGTCAAGTAAGGATCTTCTTAACGATATATTTTGGATAAGGCTTTTTAACATCCTTTTAAACACACACACACACACACACACACACACACACACACACACACACACACACACACACACACACACACACACACACACACACACACACACGCAAGCACACGCACAGCTGCACATAGTTGCACTTCCACATATCCACACCTCACAATGTCTCCAAAGTCACATGCAGTAGAATATGGCATAGAAGACCCTGGTTGATATGATTACCCCAGTGAATCCTGGATCATACGTTTTTTATTTTATTCTTACTTTCTCAAGACGACTTTATTTACTACGATAAATCAGTGGCAGTGACGGTTAACTAAGATATTAATCCATGCGCAGGGGTTACGAACGGCCAGTAACAGGAGTAGCCAACAGAGAGCTATGTGGCATTTCTTTACTGCAGTGTCACCATATCCCGCCCCACACCACCACACATCCCCGCCAGTCCCTCTCTGCTCACCAGTCTTCGAAACGACCTAACATAATCTTTCCAGAGTCAAGATGTGTAGATGTTGATACAAATAAACGTGAAATACAATTATGCCTGAGTTTCTCTCCTCATCTAAGCATGTCATCAAATAACTGGTGTCTTATGTAATTACCCTTTTTAATATTAACTAACAGTAAACTCCCAGCCCAAAAGCAGTCAAGATAGAGAGTTCCCAGCTCCTACATCACTTCAAAATCTCTCTACCTAAAATCTCGTGGCCAGTGTCATGCAAGATTTTCGCATAATACTGTGTACATAGAGCCAATAACATGCTAGTTTATGGAATACAGGAGTCTGCCACAACTCTCCATTTGGGGAAAAGATTGGTTAAAGGAAAAAACGTAGACAGAGACGAATGGGAGAAGGCTGTGGTATTAGACTAAGGTACTGTTGATATTTTCTCTGCCTTTTTTTCTCATATACAGAGTGAAACTAAAGCTTTATTAATCCTCAGATACGCACATTATTGTTAACTGACGTGATCTGGTACGAGTATGGCTGAAAACAAAATACGTAATCAGAAAAGCGACCAGAAAAAAAAAAAAATCGTTGTTTCTGCTACTAGTGGATGTTATTACAGTCAACCGAGAGAGCCCGATGAAGTTATGTGTTTGGCCAGGTTTATATATCTGTCTATCAATCTGCCTGCCTGCCTGACCACCTGCCTGTCTGCCTTTTCTGCCTGCTTGAATGCCTGCCTGCCCGCCTTTGTCTGCCTGCCTGTCTGTTAGCAAGATTATAAGGAAAAGTCAGCAGATTATCTTATTTCTTTATCTAGATTTTGAATTTACCATTCTAAACAAGCCCTTACGTACTCGGGAACGTTGTCGCTGGAATCCAAGCAGGAAGAGTCAGCGGACAGTGACTAATTTTTCGCAGTTACCCATCCATTTTACTGCTTTCTCTGAATAGGAAGCCCACCCCAACTTAATCAGTGGTGTCACAAAAGGTGCGCGGGGAAGTCAAGCGAGCAGATCATCTCTGTCATTAGACTTTGAGTTAGGTTAGGATGAAGTAATTCGTTCTTCTTATAGCATTCAGTAAAAGGTCAGGGGTACAAGACAAGGATAAAGGTTCAGTCAGCCGTCATGTCCGAGTGAGAGGCTCATCAATTTCGAAGCATTGTGATGAACAAGCAATAAACAGAACGTCAGAGGCAGATTCCGTGGAGAGAGTGCATCAGTACCTAACGTCTTCACGATTATTTTGTTTTCAGTTACCACACTCCACAACCACAGGTGTTTAGTGATAAAGTGGACGGACGTTTGAACAAATTGTGTGGCGCGAGTGTTGTTGGCGTCACTTCATAAGCTGGTGGATAGATTTTGCTGGATTTTCTCGCCATTGTCCTCCTGCCTGTGATCTCGCCTTGTTCCCGCTGCACCCTCCAAAGGTATGCTGTTTGACTTTATTAATTCTGTACCCATTTTACTCTAACTTGGCCTTAAATTTCCATCTCTCGAACTTGAATACTGAGTTGTAGTAATAGATTAATACTAGTATAGGTAAATCACAAAAAAGTGCCATTGAAGAGGAGCCGTAGCGCTGCCCTTTTCTGTCAATTGCCCATGTGAGCCGCAAGAGGACGAAAATCTGGGTCAAGTTACCCTGAAAAAAAGTAGTATAATGCAGGATACTATGATATTCTAGGAAGTTGTGGACAGTTGAGAGTTGTTTGTGGTTTGCAATAAAGGGACATTGAGAAAGAAAGACACAGACAGAAGACAGACAGACGCAAGGCAAGGAGACAGGAAAGGGGAGAAGAAGCGTGGCGCTCTTTTGAGTGAAGTTGACTTCATAGCACATTATATTTGTGCCGCAGCTTTAATAGCATGTCATCTTATGAATAACCAAGGTCCTTTGACGAATAGTGAGCTAACACACACACACACACACACACACACACACACACACACACACACACACACACACCAAACCATACACCCCCCATCGCCACACCACCCCACACATACAACACATCCACCCACCCTCCCTCCCCCAACACACACTGCAACCACATCAAACCATACACCCCTCATCTCCCTACCACCCAACACACACACCACATCGACACACACACACACACACACACACACACACACACACTGCAACCACATCAAACGATATACCTCCCACCCACCACACACAGCAATTCACCTACACACACACACACACACACACACACACACACACACACACACACACACACACACACACACACACACACACACACACACACACACACACACACACACACACACACACACACACACACACACTGCAACCACAACAATGCGTACACCCCCACCCCCCCGCACACAACACATACACACACACACACACACACACACACACACACACACACACACACACACACAGCAACCACATCAAACCATTCACCCCCACCCCCCACACTCCACACACAACACATCCATCCACCCACCCACATACACACACACACACACATAGTACTCTCTAGTGGAACTTGCGGGTGAGGAAATGTGTCTATGTAACTGTGATGGTTTCGGGAGGTTGCCATGGTAACACACAGGCACCTCGCACCACACTCACAACACACACACACACACACACACACACACACACACACACACACACACACACACGTTATTTTTGGGTAGGGCTGGTAAAGAGAGCTGTATGATCATGAGAGTTAATAGAGACAGCATTAACACTCTCATTGTAATATGACTCACTCTCAGCTGAATGCTATCGCCAAGCAGTACCTGGAATAAAATACTAGAGTTGCCCCTACTATGAGAGGGCCCGGGTACCATCTAGTGGTTGTGAAAGTAGCTGAACAAGTTTTTCATCTTGGTAGGCGTCGCTACTTGGCTACTTTTGCTAGTGGCCCTATGATAGTGGAAGGACGAGGGGGTGTGTGTATTGCTGTGCATCAGTCCCCTGAGGTAAATGTTGGATATTTGCTGTTCTTAGCCATTAAGGTGACTACATTAGGATACAAGGATATCGCACTGACAGCCAGGAAGTATCATGGCCCAAAGAAATATTACCTATGAGGCTACTAGACGTAATTCTGATGAGACAAGGGGGCTGTTGGTGTGAGGGAGATGGAGGCCTTGTACCGCCTCAATCTTGGTGTCTCAGACCAGTGAAATAGCAGTGTGAGTGTCATCCTGTAGATTCTCGTTCCGATCAGACTGGTGGACTAGGCTTGCCTGCCTCCTTGTCCATGTCCACCCAACAGTACAGTTTGGGACCTGAATGTATACTGATAAATGCGATTCAGATATGAGAGGGACAATGTGATGGAAAAAATTATTGTATGTAAATTATTTTGTCCTGAAGCGCATGCGCACACACACACACACACACACACACACACACACACACACACACACACACACACACACACACACACATGCACACGCGTGCACACACGCACGCATGCACGAACTCACGCACGCACACAGACACAGACACACAAAGTATATTATGGTGTTGTTCCTTCATTTGCCTAGGCAGAGATCGTCGTTTTTTTGCAGCTGATTTCCCGTAGTGCAGTGGTAAATTTGGACAAATATACAGCTCTGCATCATTTCCACGTCCCTTCTTCGTGACTATCATCAATCTAGTGTTAACCCCTTGTCACAACACAATATTTAAGAAAGAGATTGTAATTTTACGCCAAGTTAGATTGAACAGGGGTCCTTATCCTGCAGCGGTGTGTCACAGGCTGATGATGATGATAATAGGGTTGTCGGAGATGATATTGATAATGATGATAGTGATGCTGCTGATGATAGTGATGTTGAAACTCCTGAACCAACTAACTGGACCGAGATCATGGTGATTGTAATGATGATGAAGCAGTTGGGATAATAATGATGATGATGATGATGATGATGACGGTGATGGAACTTATGTAGTAACTCTTTAACAGGGTTGTGATGATTGCTGTGCTTGACGCTGTTGCTCCTGGCGATGATGATGATGATGATGACGATGATGATGATGATGATGACGACTACGACAACGATGATGATGGTGACGGCGACGATCTTCATGTCTATGGCTGAGTCACCTCATGTTTTTCGTTTCTCTTCAAATGTAGTTGGTGACTGTGTGTAGGAGAGAGAGAGAGAGAGAGAGAGAGAGAGAGAGAGAGAGAGAGAGAATGTGTGTGTGTGTGTGCGTGTGTGCGTGCGTGTGTGTCCGCGCATGCTTGTGTGTATTTGCGTGCGTGCGTGCGTGTGTACAGCATTTCCCTCACACTCGAACTATTTATATCATAAGAGTGCAAATGAGGTCAGGGATATTGCTCTTCTTGGCCATACAAATACTAAACATTTAGACTATATTCTGAAAAAACATACTGGATTCCTAAGGTCACTCAATGGGTTTCAAAAATCATTGTTCACTGTCTCTTTATTTATCGCAAGGAAAGGGATGGATGTGTGTCCGAAATAGTAGCTCAGTTTTGGTCTTTCTCTGGACCGTGAATTATTTAAATGGAATAATTATCCTTATTTATATTGGTTTAGTTGTGAGGATGCAACACACGTTTTGTTTACGTTTTATCAGGGCACATCAAAGAGCGGCCATGTCCATCTGCTTCTCACTAATGATTTTCGAACGAGGTTCTACATTCCTCTAGATTTTAGGGACAGTGAAGCCGCACAGCACCATAACACGCCATACCATACCATACCATACCACACCACAAAACCCCACACCACAAAACCCCACACCACACAACCCCAAACCACACCACCCAACACCACACCACCCCACCCCACACCACACCACCCCACACCACACCACCCCAAACTTTACCACACCAACCACCCTTCCACACCACACCACACCATGGGGATTAACCTTGAAGCTCCCGCAT
>NC_137021.1:160000-180000 GCF_032717465.1 Coenobita brevimanus
GGCTGTTATACTGGTGGTATATTGGGGCTGTTATATTGGTGCAGATTTCGTTTGAATTCGATTCAGTTTCTTTATAGAGGAAAGCTGTGGAGATATGTAGGAAAAATGAAGGGTTATATATTCCTCTCTTATCCAGCTCCAGCCACGTCTGTGTAATGGCTTTGGTCCTACACCCTAGCATGGCTAAGGCCTCATTTTTCTTATATTCAGTACAACTACGATGACTTAAAGCTTCTCACTGTACTCTCTACACTTTTCTGATAATAATGAACAGAAAATAATGTTGTACTTACCCTGCTGTTGCGATTTGGAGTGAACTGGTCGCGCTTAATGGCACGTAGCCACGTGGAGGCAAGTTCTTTATCTTGCGGAAAGGAATATACACTTACTTTTGTCCATTTTTATAATTTCCCTTACATCTGGGAACACAACACATGTAAGGCATTATTACCTTAATAAAACATACAAATAATGTAAATATCAATATATAATACAATGTTTTTCCGTCCTTATTGTCATTGAACACACAGCGTGACCTCTCCCGACCATAGCTGACCCAACACTACCATAGACCTACTGTCCCCCCCTACCGTCCCCCCCACCGACGAGGCCTTCTAATTTTAGAAGGCCCTGGGGGTCATTCCCAGGGGACAAGTGGTCACTCCTCACCTCTCTCTCTCTCTCTAGCATGCAGACCTACCTCCCCTGAACTCAAAACATCATCCTTCCTGCCTTCCTATCCATCCCCATCCCCTCTCTTCACCTATAGCTTTTTGTCCACACACACACACACACACACACACACACACACACACACACACACACACACACACACACACACACACACACACACGTTTTTTTAAATAACTGACGACCTACCAAAAAATCTATCATTCTATCAGAATATATATATATATATATATATATATATATATATATATATATATATATATATATATATATATATATATATATATATATATATATACAACTTAGAACTATAAAACTTATATGTAAACTTCAGGAAACTGGCAAATGGGGACCCGCCCTTAGAATATTCCTTGGTGCGCCCCTGCTGGGCACTGATAGATAAATAGAGACTTCACATTGTTTTATTACTTAAGCGTCGTGTGTGTGTGTGTGTGTGTGTGTGTGTGTGTGTGTGTGTGTGTGTGTGTGTGTGTGTGTGTGTGTGTGTGTGTGTTTTCATAGTGATAGCCGAGTAGCCTAGGGAAGAGGAGGGATCGGATTAACGAGATAGGGGGAGGGGGATTCCACCAGTGTGTGTGTGTGACAGAGAGAGAGAGAGAGAGAGAGAGAGTGTATTTTCAATGTAAATTTTAGAATATAATGAATATTTATAAAGGAAATGCTACTGTTGATCCTTCGATCAGTAATACTATTGTAAATCAGTTTATGTTTTTTCATAAAGAATAGTAATAAAACAATAAAATAAAATAAAATAATTTTTCTTCATCTTTCATGGCTATTCCATTGCTTCCTTACCCAACCCCTCCCCACATTCCGACCCGGGCCACTGCCATCCTCCATCCCTCCTCATATGGACCGATATCAGGACACTGACAGATAAATAGAGGCTACACATTGTTTTATTATTTAAGCGTCGTGTGTGTGTGTGTGTGTGTGTGTGTGTGTGTGTGTGTGTGTGTAGAGGAAAGAAAAAGGAAGAGGGAAGGAGGAAGGTCCAGAATCCCGAGGGGCCCTGTTAATCCTTCACACGGTCACTCGTGTTCCGAATTTGGCAAAGGCTTTGTAAAATTCTCTCCTTCGCTCGGTTGAACAATAAATCACTGAAGAAAAGTGGTATAAAGCCCCCTAAGCCGCCGTAGTATTACACCCTCCGTATGCAGTCCGTTCCCTGTGGCCTTGTAATTTTGTGTACCCGATGCGCTTACAAAATAACTTGAAATAATTTTCCTTTCGTAACTAGACTCCTTTCACTTTAACTTGGCCTGAGTTGTTGTTGTTGTTCTTGTTACATCTTAGGCTCCTCTGGATGTGAACCCTGTGTTATATTGAAGGATTGTCTGTGTTGTGGTGGTGTGGTGCAGGAAGTGAGTGGGTGTGCTGTGGTGTGGGGGTGCCACTTTGCAGTATGATCACAGGGGATTGTATGTGTGTTATATTTTGTGTTAGTATTGTAGCAGGGAAGGTTGGTGTACTCGTGTCTCTGGGTTCGGTAGTGTCTGAAGGGTGTATGTCTGGTGGTGGCACATGAAGGATGCTGTTTGGTAGAAAGTTTTGGCTGGCTGGGGTGTCTGTGTGTTTATGTATGTGTTTGGTATAGAAAGTTTTGGCTGGCCGGGGTGTCTGTGTGTTTATGTATGTGTTTGGTATAGAAAGTTTTGGCTGGCTGGGGTGTCTGTGTGTTTATGTATGTGTTTGGTATAGAAAGTTTTGGCTGGCTGGGGTGTCTGTATGTTTATGTATGTGTTTGGTAAAGAAAGTTTTGGCTGGCTGGGGTGTCTGTGTGTTTATGTGTGTGTTTGGCAGAAACTTTTGGCTGGCTGGGGTGTTTGTAAGTTTGTGAATGTGTCTGGGAAGTGTAGAGTCGGGTGGAGGAGGGGATATGTTGCAAAGATACTCTGTGTAGTGTTGGGCGGTTGTTCGATTTTGTTTGTGGAGAGGATGATGCAACATAAGGTTACAAAGGTGGGACGGATCTTGAGCTGAAGTGATGAACTGTGTGCCTCTCATATTCACTTGGTCTCTGACTGAAATTAGTTAAGTTTCTTGGTGTAGGCTGTCAGTACTTGTGGTCTTAGTGTCTTCTGCTATCAAGGTATTGTTTTCTGTTCTTTAAAGCTCCTTCGTGTTTGTGTTGGATATGATTACGGCTCAGCTTGTGCGGCAGTAATTCATGGTTGTTTTAATGTATTACTTATAAGTGGAGGATGGAGTTGGGATGTATATGAGAGAGGGTGTGTGTGAATTAGGGGGAGTGATGCATAATGACGGGGGACAGGGTGGCATAGAGGCGACTTGTTTGTGGCCACCTCTTACGGGATTAAGTCGTCTGGCTATAGATAGATGGATAGACAGATAGCTTATAGTTTCCATACGGTTTGCCGAGTAGTAGCGATAGTTATCACTAGAATATGATGGTAGTCACGAATGAGTGCCGTGGAAAGGATGTTGGGCTGTAGTATTGGCTGTTTCTGCTACTGATCTGCGTGACATTCTCATATGCTCTAAATGAAACTCTGTGTCAAGTTAAAGTGAAAGGCGTGTATGTTTGTGTAGGAGGAACGAGAGACAAGGACGTATTCTGTGGCCTGTTTTCTTTGTGCTTCCTACAAGACACAGTAATAGTTATGACGGGGCATTGATGGCAAGTTTGTGGGTCAGCACACACTTACGGCCTCTCATTATACAAAGTGGTCCATATATTACGCTACCCAGTTCTTGTGTGTTGCGGGCACGGCTCAGTGAACATTACCAGTGTCTACCCTGCATCATTATCTACTTCCCACAACCCTCTTCAGGCTTAGCTTTATAATATAGGCTTTAATTTAGGTCCATTGATTGCATGGTGGAGAATTCCCATAATCTTTTTTATGCTTAGCTATATATCATTGTATTGTATAATCTTTTATGTCCACTGATCACACGGCTGAGCAGTAATTTGGTGAAGCGATCAGAATGTCTTAGCTCATCACAAAAGCCGTCCCCACATCACACAAGACTGCAGAGCGCAATATACTTATCACCTATATTAAGTCAAAGCCACAGTTAAAAAGGTAATGAAACAAGACAGAAAATTTAAGTTTTCATTATTAATACTTCAGTACAAAATACATTAACAGAGACAGCAATATAAAATATGCATTCAAAAGTAGCATTTGTCCACAGAACATCCTGGACTTGCAAGGCAGATCACACCATCACCACCAGGCTTCTCTCGGCAGGTCAGGGCAGATCACCAGCAGCAGCAGCAAGTAATCTCACGGCTGGGGAAGACACGACACCCTGCCGCCGCCGCCGCCGCCGCCGCCGCCGCCACCACCACCACCACACCACCAGGCATCTCAGAGTAGGGGAAGACACCACACCACCGTCAGGCTTCTCACGGCAGGGCAGACCAAACTTCAGCAGGGTATGACCAGTGTGGCAAGGAAGCAGCAACAAGGCAGCAGACTCCAGCACGACCTGTGGACCAGATGTGTATTAGTTCAAATCAGTGTTAGCTTTAGTTATTTAATCTTCTATCTATCTCTATCTATTGCCAGACGCCTCAATCCCGTTTGGGGTGGCCACAAACAAATCGCCTCCAAGTCGCCCTGTCCCCCGCCATTTCACTGCCCTGCTCCCAACTCACACACCCCTCTCTCATATACCTCTCCACCCCATCCCTCCATCTCATCCTCGGCCTCCCACTCCCTCTTCCCCCCTCCACCTCACTCACATACATTCTCTTCGTCAGTCTTTCACCCTCCATCCTCTCCACATGGCCAAACCACCTCAGTGTGTTCTCCTAACGCTTCCTATCACATCCACATCCACACCACAACGCTCCTTTATATCCTCATTCGTCAGCCTGTCTCTCCATGTGACTCCACAGGCTCCTCTTAAATAACTCATTTCCACTGCTCTCACTCTTGACTTGTGTCCTTCCAACAACGTCCAAGCTTCACTTGCATACGTTAGAGTTGGTATCACAATACTGTCATGTAGTAACTTTTTCACTTCCATGCTCACTTCCCTGTTTCTTATCACTGCTTTCAAAGAACCAGCAAGCTTTCTTCCCTGCTGTACCCTTTCAATCACTTCACCCTCCAAACCTCCATCCTTACTCATTACACTACCCAAGTACTTAAACGTACTCACATTTTCCAATTCCTCACCATCCAACCTCGCTGTACATTCACTGACTTCACCTCTCTCAAAGACCATCACTTTACTCTTCCCTACATTCACCTTTAGATTCCGCTTCTTACACACTCTCCCAAACTCATCCACCAAGCCTTGCAGCTCTCCTTCGTCTTCACTCAACAACACAGTATCATTTGCAAACAACAGTACAGGGAGTTTCCAAACACTACCCTCTCTCACCAGGGCCACTCCAACATCCACTACCCTACCTTGTACCTCTTTTATTACCCCATCCATGTACAGATTGAACAACCATGGAGACATGACACATCCCTGTTTCAACCCAACCTTCAAAACGTGGACTCATTAGACTGCTCAGATTCTGTTGGGAATGGCACACAGTTAGGGAATTATATCACCAATATTTTATCCAAATTTCCCATACAGGGTGTTGCATGAAATGTTTGACAAACTTCAGAAAGTTGTTCTTGGGGCAATTTTGAGTTAAGAATTGCTGCATCAACCTGGGCTAATTTCTCGTCTATTATGCTCAGGTTCTGTAGGGAATGGCAGCAGATTAGAGACTGGTATCGCAAAATTTTATCCCCTGCCACCACCACCAGGCCGTTTATTTTTAAATCCCCTTGTAAAACTGTAGAGATATATCGGCAGGACAGTAAATAGTGATCCTACTCTGGTACTCTGTATGGAATTTCAGAGAGAGAGAGATGATGATGCCACTGATTCATGGGGTTATCTTTAATTTAACAAGAAACACTTTACTTACCTCTCTATTCAGTTTGCACGAAAATTAATGTTTAAAAGACTGATAATATATTCACGAAATTTTCTTCTTAAAATTTAATAAGTAAATATTTAATTTGAAGTGTGACGTCACTGGTGCATTATGGGAGCAACGTTGAGAAATGCTGGAGATGAGTGAAGATTTTATTCTTTACGGTGTTAGTCTACTTCTATAATATTATGGTAATTCTTATGCCCATGTGTTTATCAGTGTTTGCTGTCATTATCGAGAGGTGTAGTCGGCTGATGTAAGTTGTAATTATTAGCTATAAGGATGATATACGGCGGTGTGTATCTCCAGGTGACCAAGATGTCCCTTTAAACTCGAGTAAGCAGTGCTACTTAAATCCCCCGATATTCACACCATCTGTTTAGGTTTTAAGGTCGAATGTGATCCTGTACATGGGCAGGCATAGTAGGTTAATTGGCTGGAAAAAATGAGGGGATGTATGTAAAAACTAATGGGTAGTTTGTTTACATCGGGGATATAAACTCCGCGAGTCCCTTTAACTCTTGCAATCCCGGTGATGCCCTTTTCAGTTTATTCATAGTGCCAGAAGGCAATTTTATTCAACTTATGCAAAGTCTCTGCTATTGCAGGAGTTCAGTGAGGCTGTGCCTAACCCCTACACAAAGCTAAATATAATCATGAGATGGAAAAAAAAAAAATCCCTGCTCTGTGAGTTAAACTAGTGAAGACTGAAGGTATTAACATGTGTAGGAGAGACACTGGATAAAGCCTGATTGGAGATATAGTATATTGAACTGGAAGGACTGCATACCTTACATCCTTCATTAACCATTGCTGCTACCTTTAAATAAGAATTATCATACTGAAGGTAATTACTAGCAGCCTTCATTAACATATTACTGTACTGTAATTAGGAGAGAGGTTTCATAAGTTGATTGGAAGTCAGGAGACAGCAGGAATATACCATTACTGTTGAGGGGGATAAATTTGTGTGTAGGCTATGATATAGGAAGCATATCTCAGAATATGGATGTACAAGGTTAATCATATCTTGTATAGTACTTACACTTTCAGATTTGATAGCTTTTCCTTTTGTAATCTTTACTGAATGATGCAATCAGTTCATGATTACACATTATATTATCTCAGACTTCATCTGTGTCATTGTAGTTGGCTCACCTTGACAAATTTTAGTCCTTCTGCTGCTTAGTTCCTGTATCTAAGTGGCAGAATAAGACAGTATTATGGTTTTGCATCCTCCCCATAGATCTTCATTGTGATTTGCATGATAATCTAGTCTTTATCTCTAGAAACAGCTCAGCATTCAAGGTGGAGAGAGGCCAGGTTTTTGTCAGTTTAGGGTGGACATGTAGTCTATATGTTTTGTCTTTATTGTTTTATGTATTCATTATTATTACTATTATTATTATTTTTTACTGTGGATCAAATTTAGCGATTCATCTCTTCCGTTTATAAATCGGTACAACAGATAGGCTTTCATTCTCAGAGGTCTCAGAGAAGGTATGACCAATGAGTACTGTACTGTCTTCCTGTGCAGTGTATATTTTGTCATTTGTACTCTCATTATAAGTTTCATTAAAGAATTTGTATCATATGTTTAGTTTCTGTGTCACTCAGTGTGTTAAGTTTATGTAATATATGGTTAATCGTTTAAGTCATGCCGTTGGATAGCAGTCTAAGTTCTAGTTTTTACTTTCTCCCTTTATATAAGTAGCAACTGCTCTATATTCTTTCCATAGCACTTGTTCATGATTAGCATTAAACTGCAGGCTTAGGTATTCCAAGTAGCTCAGGAAATTTCGAAATATCTCCTCCTAAAGCGACATTAATAGGTACATGACAATTTAGTTTAGTCTGTGCATGATAGTTCAATTTCCCATTTTTTGTAACATGTAAAGAAATAAAATACAGTAGAAGTTTTAGCCGGTATTCCTTTGGGGCCGCGGTAGCATGGTCAGCATGGTGCTGGCTTGCTGATCAGGAGGACCCGGGTTCAAATCCCGGTGTGATAGAGGTTTCTTTAAAATGTGGCTGAGGGAAGTTTGCGTAGCAGGCTTTCCTTAAAACCACAAGGCCCCTTACACTTCAGCTCACACTCACCAAGACACTTACATACAAACATCAAGACACACATACACACTACTACATACATGCACACACTACTACACACACAAGACACGTACACAGCCACCTTCACACAGTAGACACACAAACACACTACTACATACATACACACATCAAGACACACACTGTACTACACACACACACACACACCAAGACACGTACATAGCCACAACTACCTTCACACAGTAGACACACCACACAGAGGGTGGGACAGACACACCACAGGCAGACAGAGTGGGTCATATACAAAACACAGGGAGTGAGAGAGGAGGGGGTTTTATTAAAAAGTCCAGTTTTGGTATACCTCCTGTGGCAAAATTGATATAGCCCCCCCTTTAATATTTTTTGGATATTTTCATTTAGTGCCCCCCAGGCCCCAGACCCACTCGGTTGAACCAAATTGTCTGGCGTCAGCTGGAACATGATATACCAGAGTTATGCCGGTCATGCGGGGGTTAATGGTGACAGTGTAGTAACTGTCAGGCTCCTATGACTCACTCAGCCGAACAAAATCGTCTGTCAGCTGGAATGGAATACTAGAGTTGTCCCAAGCACCAGAGGGTTAAGAATGAGTTAAGATTCTTAACCCTCTGGTGCTTGGGACAACTCTAGTACCCCATTTCAGTTGACTCAGACGATTTTATTCGACTGAGTGAGTCATAGGAGCCTGACAGTGTCAATACCGTCACCATTAACCCCCTCACGACCGACATAACTCTAGCATCATGTTCCAGCTGACGCCAGACAATTTGGTTCAGCCGAGAGAGGATCCTAGGATCCTGAGAGACACTATAACATCACAAACAAAACACAAAATGCCTTCCCTCCATCTTGAACGTACTATAATTCATTTACATTAAGTAAGCTCGTATTTTCGTATTTTTGCAGCTTATTTCATGTATCTTAGTTAAAAGAAAAAAATACTACGAGCCGGTGAATAAAACCAACACTTGTAGACGAAGAATATAATTACCAAACAGTTTCGGTGGACACTGCCACCATCTTCAGTGGTCAAGATAGTGAGAGGGAGTGACGTACTGACTATACAAGGGTTCCTTTTTATACGTGTGTGTGTGAAAGGGTGGGGTAAAGGTGAGGTGGGGTGGGGTAGATTGTAAGCGGGGATTAACCCAAGGGGGATTTTTGGGGGGACATTACCGGACAGGTCAAGTGTAATTCCTATCTGACCTGTCCGGTAATGTCCCCCCCAAAATCCCCCTTGGGTTAATCCCCGCTTACAATCTACCCCACCCCACCTCACCTTTACCCCACCCATTCACACACACACGCATAAAAAGGAACCCTTGTATAGTCAGTACGTCACTCCCTCTCACTATCTTGACCACTGAAAATGGTGGCAGTGTCCACTGAAAATGGTGGCAGTGTCCACCGAAACTGTTTGGTAATTATATTCTTCGTCTACAAGTGTGGGTTTTATTCACCGTCTTTGATTATCACGCAAGAGTGATTCATCCAGCCAATACTACGAGCTCTGTATCTTTTCATAGCCCTTCTTCGTGACTAGCATCGTATTCTAGTTATCTATAGTTACAACTGAGCATTCAAGTTGGAGGGATCACAACTTTAAGCAATTACAGTAAACAAACAAACAAAAAGCAAGTGTCGTCCTCTTGACCTCTCGTCTTCGCAGGAATGCAGCGGTGGCGCCATCTTGTGCGTGGAATGCGTGAAGTGCAGGCTCTTGAGTGGAAGGAGCACGGAGCCACGGGAGACTTAATAATATTCGCTAGTCAGCCAGTCTAGAAGCCTGGGACATTTCCTGAAATATTAATAATAATAATAATAATAATAATAGAAATAACAACAATACCAGTCATATACATAATTCAATACTTTAGTCACTCGATCTGTCCATTCCGCCCCTTCAGTACGAGGACGCATTCCTGTAAGCTATTTTTTCTAACATGGGAGGTTCGATACGTTTGATTGAGCCTATCCATAAGACTCCTAAAGCTGAGTAAATGCCTCTGAAAGTTGCAAAATATAAAATATAAAACGTCTATATGATATAAAAACCTTTGTTCACCTCCGGGACTCGATCTGTGGCGCCTAGAACAAGTGCTGACGTCATGTTTACACTTTGCTACCTTTAGATGATTTCCTGGAGCATAAAGAAACCCTCTCGGGATGATGGGACAGACACAATAACCCCTTCAGACAGAGAATGACTTAGTTACTTTGTTCTAGGTAACCGGACGATTTCATTCAACTTAGGAGATCCCCTCGTAGTGAAGGGGTTGATGGTGACTGTATCTAACCCCTCCAGTACGAAATTTCTCTCCAGAATTGAAGAAAATCATCTGGAGGAAGAAAGATGAAAATGGAAAAAAGTGTTAATGTGGACAATGAGTTAGATTAGACTGGTTTGGTTAAGGTAGGGTAGGGATGGGACGGTTGTGGCAGGGTGGGGTAGCGTTGGGTCGGTTATGGCCAGGTGGGGTAAGGTTGGGTTAGTTTTGGCAGGACGGCGTAGGATTGGGCCGGTTTTGGCAGGGTGGGGTAGGACTGGGTCGGTTTTGGCAGGGTGAGGTTAGATTGGGCTGATTATGCCGAGGTAGGGTAGGGATGGGTCGGTTATAGCAGGGTTGAATAGAGGTGGGTCGATTACTGCAGGCGAGGGTAAGCATGGGTAGGTTATGGTTGCGTTGGGGAGGGTAGGATAGGTTATGGCAGGGTAAGATAGGTCTGGGTGGTAGTGGGCTGGGTAGGGTAGTGTAGGGATGGGTAGGGTAGGGTAGGCTGAATCAGGGTAGTGTAGGGTACAGAAGAGAGGTGGGTATAACTGCCGTTTAGTTCCGTCATATCCAGCGCCTATTTCACTCAGTTATAATACTGTCTCATCAAATTTGGGGCGATCTTCTCTACGATTTTTGTTCTTCCCCGCTTAGTTCAGTCCTTTAGTTCATTCATGACCCTTGGCTTTCCTTTTTATTTATTTTTTTATGTGGTGGAGCGCAGGCGCACGAGGCTAGACCACCATAAGTCCAGAATATTTAAGGGTAGGCCACCAAGCTACGCCCTGGTAACGTCTACACGTCAAAACGTCTGTCCACCTCTGGGACTTGAACTGCGGAGCGCTGGACGCTGAGCTCCCGGTCTGCGGATGTCACTTTTACACTTTGTTAGCTTCTGACGATATCCTACAGCTTCAGAAAACCCTCTTAGGATGACGGGACAGAATCATGTAACCCTTCAGACCAAGAACGATTTATTTACTTTGTCCTAGCTGACCGCACGATTTTATTCAACTTAGGAGATCCCCTGACAGAGAAGGGGTTGATGCTGGCTGTATCTAATCCCTCAAATTCAAACTTCCTCTCCAGAGCTGAAGAAAATCGTCTGGAGAAAGAATGAAGAAAACTGAAGAAAGTGTTAGAGTGAAAAATGAGTTAGATAAGATTGGTTTGGTTAGGGCAGGGTAGGGTTGGGTCGGTTATGCCAGGGTGGGGTAGGGTTGGGTCGGTTTTGGCAGGGTGAGGTAGGACTGGGATAGTTTTGGCAGGGTGGGGTTGGACTTGGATGGTTTTTTCAGGGTGGGGTAGGATTGGGTCGGTTATGGCAGGGTGGTGTAGGGATGGGTCGGTCTTGGCAGGGTGGGGAAGGGACGGGTCGGTCTTGGCAGGGTGGGGTAGGAATGGGTCGGTCTTGGTAAGGTGGGGTAAGATCGGGTCGGTTTTGGCAGGATGGGGTAGGATTGGGTCGGATATGGCAGGGTGGGGTAAGATTGGGTCGGTTTTGGCAGGGTGGGGTAGGATTGGGTCGGTTTTGGCAGGGTGGGGTAGGATTGGGTCGGTTTTGGCAGGGTGGGGTAGGGATGGGTCGGTCTTGGCAGGACGGGGTAGGATTGGGTCAGAGTTGGCAGGGTGGGATAGGAATGGCTCTGTTTTGGCTGGGTGGGTTAGGTATGGGTCGGTTTTGTCAGGGTGGGGAAGGGTTGGGTCGGTTTTGGCAGAGTATTGGTTAGGTTTCGGTTGGTTTTGGCAGGGTGGGGCAGGATTGGGTCGGTTTTGGCAGGGTGGAGTATGATTAGGTCAGTTTTGGCAGAGTGGAGTAGAATTGAGTTGGTTTTGGTAGGGTGGGGTAGGGTTTGTTCGGTTTTGGTAGAGTGGGGTAGGATTGGATCGGTTTTGGCAGGGTGGGGTAGGATTGGGTCGGTTTTGGAAGGGTGAGGTAGGATTGGGTCGGTTTGGACAGGGTAGGGTAGGTGTGGGTCGGTTTTGGCAGGGTGGACAAGGATTGGGTCGCATTTGGCAAGGTGGGGTAGAATTGTGTTGGTTTTGCCAGGGTAGGGTAGGAATGGGTCGGTTATGGCAGGGTAGGGTAGGATTGGGTCGGTTTTGGCCGGGTGAAGTAGGATGGGGTCGGTTTTGGCAGGGTGGGGTAAGATTGGGTCGGTTTTTGGCAGGGTGGGAAAGGATTGGTCGGGTTTGGCAGGGTGGAGTAGGACTGGGTTGGTTTTGGCAGGGTGGGGTAGGATTGTGTCGGTCTTGACAGGGTGGGGTAAGGTTGGGTTGGTTTTGGCAGTATGGGGTAGGGATGGGTCGAGTTGCGTTGGGGAGGGTAGGATAGGTTATGGCAGGGTAAGATAGGGCTGGGTGGTGGTGGGCTGGGTAGGGTAGGGTAGGGCTGGGTAGGGTAGGTTAGGGATGGGTAGGGTAGTGTAGGGCTGGGTAGGATAGGGTAGGCTGAATCAGGGTAGTGTAGGGTACAGAAGAGAGGTGGGTATAACTGCCGTTTAGTTCCGTCATATCCAACGCCTATTTCACTCAGTTATACTACACTGTCTTATCAAATTTGGGGCCATCTTCTCTACGATTTTTGTTCTTCTCCGCTTAGTTCAGTCCTTTAGTTCATTCATGACGCTTGGCTTTCCTTTTTATTTTTTTTTTTATGTGGTGGAGCGCAGGGGCATGAGGCTAGACCACCATTAGTCCAGAATATTAAAGGGTAGGCCACCAAGCTACGCCCTGGTAACGTCTACACGTCAAAACATCTGTCCACCTCTGGGACTTGAACCGCGGAGCGCTGGACGCAGAGCTCCCGGTCTGCGGATGTCACTTTTACTCTTTGCTAGCTTCTGACGATATCCTACAGCTTCAGAAAACCCTCTTAGGATGACGGGACAGAATCATTTAATCTTTCAAGCCGAGAACAACTTATTTACATTGTCCTAGCTGACCGCATGATTTTATTCAGCTTAGGAGATCCCCTGATAGAGATGGGGTTGATGATGGCAGTATTTAAACCTTCCAGTTCGAAATTTCTCTCTACTGTAGAGGTGAAGAAAATCATCCGAAGGTAGAGAGAAGAAAACAGGAAAAGTAATGTAGTGGTGAAAGGGCTGTACAGGGGAGGGTAGGTTAAAGTAGGGTAGAGTTGGGTCGGCAATGGCAGGGTAGGGTAGGGTAGGCTGAGGTAGGCTAGTGTAGGGTTGAGAAGAGTAGGGTAGGGTAAATTGAACTGAATAAGTATATACAATAAAATCTGGCGATACAACAACCAGGGTCATATGCCGCCGGATGACAACGAGAATAAAAGCACTCGAAAAGATGAAATACACACACACACACACACACACACACACACACAAAATACAATTCATAATTAAAACAAGAAAAACACTAAAACACTAAGAACACTAAAACCACTGTATACTAAATTTTACACGGTAGTGCAGCTGCCTGCACCAAGCAAAGGTTTCCCCCTCCACCACAACAAGCATCCTCTCCAAGTACCAACAGAAGACTACAATCCCTCTCCTGCCCGGTGCTCAGAGAGGTAACGATGGCGCAATTCCCCAACAGTGGACACCATCAGCAAAAGCCGAAGAGTCAGGGGGACGAAGCATTCCACACAGAAAGTAGGGGGAGAGTCCTCCATTAAAAATCAATGAGAGAACCAGGAATGGCCCATTCGGAGCCAGCATAAAGCCGTCTCCCACCTGCATTCAGACCTCGGCAAATGAAGGGGCCCGTTTACCCACAAATATCACACATTTTGTTGGCCCCCACCGCATCCCACCTACTCTGCCAGTGGGAGCAAACAGTGAGTGGTTAGATGAATATCACTGAGCGAGGCAGGGGAGAGGTGAGGATGGGCGAGAGGCAGCAGCCTTTGCCAGAGCGTCAGCATGCTCATTGCCCACAATGGTACAAAACCACAAAGCAGTCCCTAGCAAGCTCAGCCATTTTAAAACACTGTAGACAACAAAAGAGGATTGGACGGGAAAACACAAAATGGAGATCGGCAGAGTCGCTAAAAACTGTATAACAAACAGGAGGGAAGCTAAATATCAATTTGACTGCGAGTAAAATAGCAGTAAGTTCTGCGATAAAAGTAGATACGATGGGGGGAAGACTACTACCACGAATGAAATCGGGAAATATAACACCCAAGCCTGTCCCCTCACGGGATTTCAATCCATCAGTACATACGAGAATCGAGACACTGTGAGAGGAAGCATGTTCTGAAAAAATAGCAAAGAGCCGCCTGTGAGGAAAGAAAGGCCCCTCTCTCAGGAAAGTAAACACACGGTTGCACCCCTGAGAGGAGCCAGGGAGCCATCCTTGGTACACGCACAGGACAAACAAGAAAGGTTGGAACATCCACATCCCCCATGGCAGCCTTCACCCTGTACCCAAACGGATGTGGATAGCGAGGATATGGCGAGGCAGACACTCCCTCCGGAACAGAGCCAACAAAATCTTCCTGAACTTTAGCAAAGACGGTGACACTAAGGACACTAGTTTGAGGCACTCCCTCCTCTTGAGGATATGAGGGAAACAAGGTGGCACCAATACGGAAAAATTCCATAATCAGTAAAGGCAACCTACCACGCAAACCAAGATGGTGACCTGCAATACCTGGCTTGTGAAACGGTAGGACAACAGCCCCCCGCCAAGAAGCAGGAGTGGACGAATCTCTCCAAATTCTATTTATAAGACTCAGGAGGAAGGACACTGCAGAAATCCAAACACACACGGGCAAAATCATCATTGCCACAGCATACCTCCCTCCTAGCCGACCATACCTCCCAACCCCGGATTTCATAAACCTATTCAGAAGGAACACTCCTGTATATCTTATAGGAGATCTCAACGCCAGACACCATCTCCTGGGTAATAGGAACTCGAACATCGTCGGGAGACAACTAGCCAGACTAAGATCTGACACCACAATAAGATTTATAGGACCCCATTTCCCCACATACTATTCCCACAACTCCACCACCACCCCACACATAGCATTAAGTAACATGAATGCACATCACAACATCTACTACTCCCCTGGGCCTCCCACTACCAGCGACCACACCCCTATCATTGCTACAATCTCCTCTGCCCCAATACTTGTCCCCATTCCACCCAGACCCAATTTCTCCTTGGCCAACTGGGAAGATTTCAAACAAGAATTATGTACAGCTTTTACAAACTTCCCTAACCCTGAAGAAGGCACACTCGAGGACATAGATCAGTCCCTCGAGAGTTGGTACTCCTCAATCAAATGTGCAATCAATAACAACATCCCCACAACTTCTTACAGAACAATAACACATCCAAAACACAGCAGAGAGAGACAGATTCTCATCCAACAATACAATGCACTTAGATCACACTCCCAAACACACGGCTGGACAAGAGCACACTTCACACAATACAAAGCGCTCCAAGCTCAGCTGCACACATCCTTAATGACAGAACATAACACACACTGGGCCAGCATCATTACCAACACCGCCAACTCATACAACGACCCCACCATCTTCTGGTGAAAAATAAAAACTCTCTCAGGCTACTCTAACCCCGACCCACACTACATACTTGACCCCCACGGAGAAAGAAAACACTCCCCCTCAGAAAAACAAAACACCTACAGATCACACTGGGAATCCATTTTTCAAGAACAGGACGAAGAACAAAACGACCAAACACACGAAAACAACGTAAGAGAATATCTAATCAACAACCACGACAGACTCACTCCATATCATTCAGCAGACCCAGCCAGACTAGATTCTGACACAATCTTTACCTCCCCCATCACGGAAGGAGAAATTACTGCCATCATAAAAAACATGAGAAAAACCTGCCCAGGAGAAACCGGAGTCAACAAAACTATTCTATCCAACCTCCCCAGCATAGCCAAAGAAACTCTAAGACACATATTTAATGCAACCATCTCAGCTGGATATTTCCCAGACAAGTTTAAAGAAGCAACAATAAAGTTAATCCCTAAAAAGAATAAAAATCCTCATCTAGTAGAAAACCACAGACCAATATCTCTATTAGAAGTCCCTGGAAAAATCCCAGAACGAATAATTAACAATAGACTAAGAATACACCTAGAAAGCAATGACTTATACAATACAAACCAATACGGGTTCCGATTCCACAGAGGCACCACACATGCAATCGCCGTCGCAACAGAACATATTGCAATAAACAAAGCCAACAAGGGTCAGTGTCACGTGGTCCTCAGGGACATCACAAAAGCCTTCGACAAGGTGTGGCACCTCGGTCTTAAACACAAACTCCTCCACCTTAACCTCCCTACAATAACTGAGAAAATCCTATGGGATTTTGTAGATGATAGGAAAGCCAAAATTAAGATAAATAATTACACTGGTGCCAGCTTTGCCCTGGGTTGTGGTGTCCCCCAGGGGAGTGTCTTGTCTCCAACTCTTTTCACCATCTTCACAAGTAACACCCCTCAAGCAACACACGGCATAAATATCAGTTATGCCGACGATATTACCCAGATCGTAAACTACCCAGGCCCATCAAGGAACGTTATGAATTCCAGAACCAAACAAGAAGCTGAGAAAAGAAACGCTTATGAAAATCAGTGGAAAATACGAACAAACATTAATAAATTTTCAGTAATTCAACTAGCAAACAAAAGAAAAGAGCCGCTAAAAATTAATGACGAATTAATTGAATTTAAGGCGGAAGGGAAAATACTAGGTTTGAAGATCAACTCAACAGGCTACCTCGTTAGCACAAATGACAGGAGACAAAAAGCCACTGGAGCACTCAGTCGATTATACAGATTCAAAGACATGCCAATAAAAATTAAAACCCACCTAGTCAAAGCACTTGTTCTTCCCATCCTCGAATATCCACCCATCCCTACACACACCTTCAGCCACACTCAACTAAGGAAACTGCAAACAATCCAAAATAAGGCGCTCCGATTTGCAACCAACCAACACTACCCCTACACCTTAACTACAGAACAAATAAATACAATCACCAAAACCAAACCCTTGAATATTAAAGTACACAACCACGCCAAAGAAATATGGGAAAAAATCGAAGAATTTGATAACGAAACGTACAACACCTTAAAAAACATCACTGAGGAAAGGAACCTTATCTTACACAAATGGTTCCCAAGCAGCCTAAAAACCATAGCAGAAAACCCAGACCCTGTCCCCATCTACTAAAACTCCCACCAGAACTACAATCCCAGCCCGACCTAACTCCCGCTAGCGAGTCCCGCATCTCACAACGACCCACATCCCATACACTCCCTATGAAACTCTACGGGAACGAAATGAACTCAAACCAGTTACCCAAACAGTACCCCCATCTACCAACAAACACTGACAAGTGTCCACAAAAGACTACAATACTGTTGCTAGTCGCCGACAAACCACCCGACATCAACCACAAAAAACAACGAAACATTTAGCTAGCTGGCTAGTTATACAAACAAATAAATAAAACAAAATTATAAATACAACAAATAAAAATACAAATAAAATTATTAAACAAATAAACAATTAAACAAATAAATAAATAAACAAACAGGGTAGGCTGGGGTAGGGTAGTGTAGGGCAGAGAAAAGTAGGTTAGGATGGGTTGGTTTAGGCTAAAGTAGGACAGAATAGGAGAGGGGTAAAATGTGCCTAGTCCAGGAACGAAAAATATATCAGTTATCCATGTAACTAGCGTTTTCTATTTCGGTAGATTATTTTCTTGTCTGCCTAAAGTATCGTGATGTACGAACAATGAGATTAGATATCGAAACTGTAAGATGTGAATTAGTTACAAAGACGGTATTTTGTTTTGGCTAACGTTACTGTAATAAAGTCTGGGCACAGGCAAGGGACGAAGGAAGACAACCTCTTCGACTGCTGGTTTTATTCTCACTGCCTCGTTAATAAACAGCCAACCCTTTCATCAGGTCGGTTTTATAACTGACAGATTCGAACAAAGTTCGACATATGATGAATTCTTTTCTTAAATATACATAAAATGGGATCAGCACCAACTTAACAGACATAGCATGACATAGACATAGCATGACATAGACATAGCATGACATAGACATAGCATGACAGACATAGCATGACAGACAGACAGCATGACAGACATAGCATGACAGACATAGCATGACAGACAACAGTTACATCGATACGTTCAGCTAAGAGCAACTCGGCAGAACTGAACAGTACTCGTATATGACGTGCTAGGAACGCTGTGACCGGAAAATAAATATATATGTATATATACTTCAGCATACAGTAAGCGATTTTATGTTAACTGAAGAGAAGCCACCACAGCTAATGGGTTAAGTTCACACACACACGCGCACGCGCACGCGCACGCGCACGCACGCACGCACGCACGCACGCACGCACACACACACGCACACACACACACACACACACACACACACACACACGTTGCGAAAAGTTTCACTGACGAAGTGGGTGGTTACTGTCCCCCTAGAGCAAGGGGACTGGTGTGTGCGTGTGTGGTCACAGCCTTGCCCTTAGATCGGACTATATGAGCTCTCAGCTCCCTTCCGGGAGGGTAAAAGCTGACGATCACGACCATCAAGTGATCCTGACCGACCCGGTGAATTACACACACACACACACACACACACACACACACACACACACACACCATTACTTGCAACTGGCTGGCCTATCATTCAGCCATATCCTATATTCATGAAGTACAACACATCTTGCATTTATGTAGTATGTAAAAAAAAAAAAAATGGTTATATAATACAGAACTGGGAAATATGATGATGATGATGATGATGATGATGATGATGATGAGAGGGGAGTAAACAGGGTGAGATGAGGAGAATGAGAGAGATGGATGGACATAACAGTGGATGTATTATGTATATTAACCTGACAAATGTCGAAGTAAGCTGATAAGGGTGAGATAATATGGAGCCTGACCCTACCGTGACACCATATAATTATTGATTTATCCACCGATAGATCTATCTATCTATCTATAGCCCGACGCCCTAATCCCGCAAAGAGTGGCCGCAGACAAAACGCCTCCAAGTCGCTCTGTCACCCACCATTTGACTACCCTCCCCCCAACTCACCCCCCCCTCATATACCTCTCAACTCCATCCCTCCACCTCATCCTCGGTCTACCCCTCCCTCTCCCACCCTCCCTCCACTTCACCTACATACACCCTCTTCATTCTGTCCTTGACCTCCGCGGCAGGCAGACGTGCTTCCCAGAGCGCTTCATCACACAGTAATTTAACAACTGAGTTGAAACTGATCGGATGCACTACAAAACCAACGTCCCCTGAAATGGCTAGTGCCATGGCCATGAACGAGGGAAGGGAGGCCCCCTTGGGTGACAACGAGAAAGAAATAGATATGGATACCGGGTTTACGGAGGTCATCAGTACAAGAGAGAAGAGAAAGAGAATGATACGCGGCAGCGAGAGGGAAGCGAGTGATGAAGAAGAGGACAGAGACAACAAAAAGGTAGAGAATAAGTCGTGTGGGGTAGATGGAGGTGTTACTATACCATGTGATACGGGGAAGGCAGTTTCTAAGTTGAAGTAGGGCTTTTATATCCCTAGACTTTAAACCCACTTCTCTGGTGGGTATACAGTAAAGTCTAAGTCCGAAGTAAGGGTTTTGGTGCCCTTAAGACTTATACCAGATCCAGTCACTCGAAAAAATCCTAAGTCCAAATTGGAGTGCTTTTTGGACTTAGGATTTTTCGAGATGGTGGAACTGGTATAAAGTCAAAGTTGAATTGTGGGTTTTTATACCCAAGAGTTTATACCAGCAAGTTAACTTGTGCTGGAGTCTACTGTGTACTCTGTTCCATGTCTTTGGGAACTAGAGTATAGCGTTGTATGCTTTCTTTGCATACTTTACTTTTTCTGTGATATTGTATTTTAGTCATTTGTAATACCATAAAAGGCAAAGTAAAGTTGATATACA
>NC_137021.1:182500-285000 GCF_032717465.1 Coenobita brevimanus
TGTGTTTGTTTCTATGTATGTATGTGTGTGTGTATGTGTGTGTGTGTATGTGTGTGTGTGTATGTGTGTGTGTGTATGTGTGTGTGTATGTGTGTGTGTGTGTGTGTGTGTGTGTGTGTGTGTGTGTGTGTGTGTGTGTGTGTGTGTGTGTGTGTGTGTGTGTGTGTGTGTGTGTGTGTGTGTGTGTGTGTGTGTGTGTGTGTGTGTGTGTGTGTATGTGTGTGTGTATGTGTGTGTGTATGTGTGTGTGTATGTGTGTGTGTGTGTGTGTGTGTGTGTGTGTGTGTATGTGTGTGTGTGTGTGTGTGTGTGTGTGTGTGTGTGTGTGTGTGTGTGTGTATGTGTGTGTGTGTGTGTGTGTATGTGTGTGTGTGTGTGTGTGTGTGTGTGTGTGTGTGTGTGTGTGTGTGTGTGTGTGTGTGTGTGTGTGTGTGTGTGTGTGTGTGTGTGTGTGTGTGTGTGTGTGTGAAAATCACTCTTTTAACAAACAAAATGCATGACTTAAGTGTACGATGTGAGAACAGTTCAGAAAAAAATATTTCAGATTTCAAAAAGTTTAAAAATGGTTCAAATACCTTTTACTTGTGAAGAAAGCTATTATTTCCCACTCCTGTCGTCTGTCGTGTCGGTGTAAATATCCTTTGCTTGCCTGGCCGTGTAAATATCCTCTGCCTGCTTGATCGTGCGAAAATCCTCTTCTTTCTTCGTGTCAATGGAAGAATTCAACCTAAGAGGTGGAGAGCAGAGGTGTGAGGGTAGGGGAGGTTTGACTGGTAGCAGGGAGATGGGAGGAGGGGTAGAAGGAAGAGGTGAGGGGGTAGGGAAGAGATGAGGGGGGTAGAGAGAAGAGGGGAGGGGGTAGAGGGAAGGGGAGGGGGTAGAGGGAAGAGGTGAGGGGGTAGGGAAGAGGTGGGGGGGTAGGGAACAGGGGAGGGGGGTTGAGGGAAGAGATGAGGGGGTAGGGAAGAGGTGAGGGGTAGAGGGAAGAGGTGAGGGGGTAGAGGGAAGAGGTGAAGGGGTAGAGGGAAGAGGTGAAGGGGTAGAGGGAAGAGGTGAGGGGGTAGAGGGAAGAGGTGAAGGGGTAGGGAAGAGGTGAAGGGGTAGGGAAGAGGTGAGGGGGTAGGGAAGAGGAGGGGGTAGGGAAGAGGTGAGGGGGGAAGGGGGAAAAGGTGAGGGGGTAGAGGGAAGAGGTGAGGGGGTAGAGGGAAGAGGTGAGGGGGTAGAGGGAAGAGGTGAGGGGGTAGAGGGAAGAGGTGAGGGGGTAGAGGGAAGAGGTGAGAGGATAGAGGGAAGAGGTGAGAGGATAGAGGGAAGAGGTGAGGGGGGAAGAGGGAAGAGGTGAGGGGGTAGAGGGAAGAGGTGAGGGGGTAGAGGGGAGAGGTGAGGGGGTAGGGAAGAGGTGGGGGGTAGGGAAGAGGTGGGGGGTAGGGAAGAGGTGGGGGGGTAGGGAACAGGGGAGGGGGGTTGAGGGAAGAGATGAGGGGGTAGGGAAGAGGTGAGGGGTAGAGGGAAGAGGTGAGGGGGTAGGGAAGAGGTGAAGGGGTAGGGAAGAGGTGAAGGGGTAGGGAAGAGGTGAGGGGGGTAGAGGGAAGAGGTGAGGGGGGTAGAGGGAAGAGGTGAGGGGGGTAGAGGGAAGAGGTGAGGGGGTAGGGAAGAGGTGAGGGGGGAAGGGGGAAGAGGTGAGGGGGAAGGGGGAAAAGGTGAGGGGGGAAGGGGGAAAAGGTGAGGGGGTAGAGGGAAGAGGTGAGGGGGTAGAGGGAAGAGGTGAGGGGGTAGAGGGAAGAGGTGAGAGGATAGAGGGAAGAGTAACTTCTTATTGCTTTTCTTTCCTTTACAGGTGGTTTTACATTGAGTGACAAGCCAAATGGTTTCCTGTAAGCCGAGAGACCATTTACAATGCTGGGTGGTAACCATATTACCAAACCATACGTGCTCCCTACGTGTCAACAAGTGGGTTGGTGGAGGGTTAGTGCCCCTCCACGTAAAACAAATAACTTAAAGTCAAATGGCAACCCTTTACGGGATTATGGCTTCTGGCAATAGATAGATAGATTTTACTTCTGCTCTCACCCATTCTTCTGGATAAAATATAAATTCTTCTAATATCGCCATACTCTGCATAAAGCTTCCTAATACCTCTTCCTGAGTGATTTATTTTTACACCTTATTGTCTTCCTCTGGACAAAACTTAGGCCTCAGAGTCTCAGTGACAACCATTCTCTAATACTTCTTGAAGAATTTGCTATATGCTCTATTAACCTGCTCTAACAGTATTGACATGATTTGAGATTAATTATGCTACTGAACGAAGTGCTATGGCAAAGGCATATATGTAGTGTACTGTCATTGTGGCATTAGGAAACAGGCTATATTAAAACACAAAAGAATTACAGAGCTATAACATTAATGCTAAAAAACCTCCCATCTCATGTCAATTTCTCAACCCTACGAAAAATGAAATACCTATTGCCTAGCTATACTGTAGGCTTAATCACCTGATGGAACTGGTCACTCCCACTATAGTGATTGCAAACAATTTCATTAGCTTTATAGGTATGGAAGTGCGTATGAGTCTTCCTTGTTACTACAGCCAGTTTGTTTACACTGGACAGAACCTACACTCCAATGGATTATGGTTGCATGAAATTCGGTTTTTCTATCTATAGCCAGACGTCTGATCTCGTAAGGGGTGGCCGAACAACTTAACTATCCGTCTGCCAATTGCCTGCCCTCCCTCCAACCCTCACCCCCCTCTCCCATCTCTCTGCTCCATCCCTCCATCTCATCCTTGGTCGTAATGTAGGAATGAGTGCCTTTGGTCAGTTCAACCTTCCATAATTACCTACACTAACAGCTGAAAGTGCCTAGGGAAGTTAATAAACTAAAACAAACAACAGGGCTGGTCTTATCTGAACAGACTTCCTCCACTCTCGAAGTTTAGGCCCCTTCGCTGCTTGAGGTCTCTGGGCAGCCTCCTCTACAAGTACAGGCCTTGAATCCGGAAATGTGGCCACCAATTCACCACCAGGTCAACCGTGCTGCCCTTCAAACCCACACACCTGAAAAAGAAAAATCCTTATAAGTAATCGCCCTAAAGAAAAAATACGAAAAAAATATCCACAATCATACTAAAAAACCAAAAATCCACACCCCAACCTGAGCTCCACACCAACCCCCAATTTCCACACACGTACACCCCACCCCAAAGTCCACACACAGCTCTGTTATCGTTCTATTTTCAGCTGTTCCAATTTCAATTATCTGAGAAAGCTTTAGAAAATTAATACTCAGGAGTGTTTACAATAAGAACAAACCAATATCATGAAAGCCATCAGAGGGAGGAAAATGGAGTAACAGCTTACCAAAATCTCAGCCAGCCTTCACCGTCACACCTCAAGCCAAAATGATCAAAAGCCGGCTAGTTCCTCACCCTGCAGAGTCTTTCCTCCCCCACCCCCAAATTCTTTCCTCCCCCCCCTCCTTCCCTCCCTACCTCCCCCTCCAAAAACTTGCCTGTTTCCACCACCTCTCTCTCCCCCTCCTTTCCTCCATTCCCACCCCCCTCTCTCTCCTTTCTTCCTTTTTTCCCTTTCCTTTCCTTTCCTCCATTTCCCCTCCTCATGTCTGCTTTCCTTTCCTTTGTACTCCTTCCCCCCTTAGCTTCTCCCTCCCCTCCACCTCTTTCCCCCCTTACCTCCTCTCTCCCCACTACCTCCTTCCCCCTTTACCTCCTCCCTCCCCTCTACCCCCTCCTTCCCCCTTACCTCCTCCCTCCCCTCTACCCCTTTCTTCCCCCTTTACCTCCTCCCTCCCCTTCACCCCCCCCCTCTCCCCCTCGTTCTTCCATTCTCTCTGGCTTTCTAGGCTGTCTATAACATTCGAAACTTTAGGGCCAAAAATAATTAACACACACACACACACACACACACACACACACATACACACACACACACACACAGGATATGCTGTTCCGTGGATATCGTCTGCTAATGTGGAGAAACCAAGTAAGCGAAGGACCTATAAAGATAAGGCAGACATCTTTCCACACTAGTGTGGAAAATGTCTTCGCTGCCCATTACTGCTATTTTGTACAATAAAGAATATTACGACATGATCTGAATGCATCACCATGTAACGATATGTAGATCTATCATAGTTAGAGCAGTGAATAACACAGATCTAAAACAATGAATAACAATTCCACCTGCACCCATCCGACGGTATGGCTACTGCGTCACAGATTTATTCAGCAAACTATTTAAAGGACGGCTGTCAAACACTGGCAGCCACACTTACTTCAAAGTGTTTAGGACCTGCAGAAGCAACTCGTTCAGCAAATCATGTGTGCTTGTATATCGACTGAGTCTGGCACAGTAAGATGGCCACCGATGACTTCACGGATTGGCTGTGATTCAAAATACTTACGCCGTAAGTTATTTTCCTACTGTCTGTAGATAAAATGTAATTCCTATGTGTCTGGTTACCTATATATATTCATCACGTCGGGACAGACTAATGATTGTAATTGTTATATGGTTGGGTATTGTATTACCTGTTACGTGTAAATATACAAATTTCAGCATTTACAGAAGCATTATTTTGTTATCTTAACCATTTAACTTCCGTGTGGATCATTCAGGCCAGGTATTAATTCATTATACACACCTACTCCTGCAATACCCATACCTACCACATACAGTATATATATATATATATATATATATATATATATATATATATATATATATATATATATATATATATATATATATATATATATATATATATATATATATATATATATATATATCATATTAGTTGTACCAGCATCACGTTTTCTGTCATACTGACCATTAAACGAGAACGTGTGGAAAAATGACGTCAGAACCACTGTGGATTAAAGGCAATGCTTCCCTCCACATCTTTCCCTCCACCTCCCCTCCTTTCCTCAAGCCGCCCTCCCTCCCTAATTTCTAATCCTTCATTTCCTTTCCTTCCTTTCCCCTCCTTGTCTTTCCACTTCCTGTCATATTTCTTCCCTCCACATCTTCCTCCTTCCTGGAAAGCACGCTTCCTCCACTGCCCCCTCCCTCCTTCCCCCTTACCTCCTCCCTCCCCTCCACACCCTCCTTCCTCCTCCCTCCCTTCTAACCCCTCTTTCCTCCTCCCTCCATTCAACCCCTCCTCCCTCCCGCCTGCCCTTCTCGTTCTTCCATTCTCTCTCTTTCTTGATCATTTGAAATTTTGGACCCACATATATAATTACACACACACACACACACACACACACACACACACACACACACACACAATCTACTGGATGATGATACCTACACCAATAATCAATCTCTCTCTCTCTCTCTCTCTCTCTCTCTCTCCATCCAGCTCCTTTCATTCCATCTCCGACATGACCCTTACCCTCCCAACACCTTCACGCCTATTGCACACAAGGCTCTACACGCACACCAACACACACACATGGTCATAGACGCTCATTATCATACACGTACACGATGGTACACGCACAGGACCATTAAGGTGAATGGATGTAAACACGCGCACACACTGTAACGTTCCACACACACACACACACACACACACACACACACACACACACACACACACGTCGATATTGGGTAAATTAAAGATATGAAGCAAAAGAAGGAAATATCCCGGGTGGTTGGGTGGGGATGGGGGGGGGATAAGGGAGGGGGAGACGGGTTAGTGGAGGTGGAGGGGAGGAATGATGGAAGGAGGAGGTTGGCTGGAGAGAGAAAAAGGAACAGAAGGGAGGAGGCGGGAAGGAAGAACTGGGTGGAAAGGAGGGAGGGGTGGGAAGGGAACGAGAGGAGAGAGGAAGAAAGAAGGGCTGGGAAAGACAGTAATGTAGGGGTGGATGCAGGAGAGAGCGTAATGAGTTTGGAGGAGTGGTGGGAACAAGGGGAGGAGGGTAATGGGAGAGGGGGAAGTAAGGAGGATGGGAAGGGGAATAAAGAAAATGGGGAGAGGAGAATGGATAACATGGAAGGGAGAGAGGAGGGGGGAGGTGTGGGGAGGAGGGGGGAGGTGTGAGGGATAATTCCAAAAGTTTCTCTTCAGCTGCTAACAGTCGACTAGAGATAATAAAAAAGACGTCATCGTGGTGAAAGGGTAAAGCAGAAGACCTAAAGGTTGAAGAAAGAGTGACTGAGTAAGGGTGGTAGGAAGAGGAGGAAAGAAAGATGGGAGGGAAGGAGGACAAAGGAGGCCAGAGAGGAGGACGGAAGGATGAGGGGAAGGATGGTAGGACATGGGTCAGAGAATGTCGCGTGAGGGATTGGGAGTGTTAAGGGAGTGCGACTGGGAGGTGAATGGGATGCGTGAGAGGTGAATGGGATGCGTGAGAGGTTAAGGGGGAGCCACTGGGAGGTGAATGGGACGCCTGCGAGACGGGGAGTGTTAAGGAGGAGCGAGTGGGAGGTGAATGGGACGCGTGAGGGTGGTTCCTAGATTCCCCACCCACTGCCAACACCCACACTGTTCTCCTGTGTTGCTGGGACGGATCAGTCTGCCCTGCATCATTTTATACTTCCCATAACGATATCCATTTCATGCTTAATGACGTCTGTTTTACGCACCGTAATTGCAGGATTGATTACTGATATTATGAAGCAACCAAAATGCGTGTGCTGCTCACACCAGCAGACTGAGCCGTGCCCACAACATCCAATATACCGCCAGGTGAGTGTCAGGAGGGGTGCAGTGTATAAGTCACGCTGTATGTACTACTACACACACGAATATGAAGGAAAGTGTAATACACAGGGTGTCCCACGAAAAGTGGACCAAATTTCATGAGGTTATTCTTCGACTAACTTTACGTTAAAAAAGGCTACATCAACATGAGTCCAATTCTCAACCGTTATGGAGGTACAATTAATAATATCTTGGTGTAAAACTGGCTTCCATCACAAGTCACCCACCCCATTCAATCCCGTAAGATCTGAATCGACACATCTCAACCAACATATATTTCTAACTCGTTCATGCCGGAAATTTCATCGAATGTTATGCGGGATGAAGATCAGTGTTCATGGTTATGTCGGCACGAAAATGGTACACGGTCGACGAATTCCGCTGTTTTTATTACGGGTTTACAACAAGAGGAAGAAAAATCGTTAGAGAAGGAAGACAGTAGGCCCAAAAGCAACAACAGTTATCGAGTATAACATCATGGTCCCCTATTCTCCCTCCATCTCCTTTCCTCCCTCTCCCTCTACCCCTCTAATCTCCCTCTTCCTCTCCCTTCCCCCTCAGCTGCCCTCCCCTCACCCTCTTCCACGAAGCTCCCCCCTCTAACCCAGGCCCTAAGCTGTGTGGAGGCCAGTGGATTCATCAGTGTTGTTGTTACAGTATGTGATGCACCAGCCTGGGTTGGGGACATATTGTACTGACACTGCCTTAGGGTGTGTGTGTGTGTGTGTGTGTGTGTGTGTGTGTGTGTGAGAGAGAGAGAGAGAGAGAGAGAGAGAGAGAGAGATAATGGACGACAGTCATACTGGCTACTACAAAGGAAAACTTCATCAGAAACCTACCTATATTACAGAATTACTGAACAGATTATGACATAAAAATTAATCAGGGTAAACCAAAAATTTTCATAGTGAACGGGAGCAGATGTGACACAGAGCTGATGCATGTAAATGGACTGGTGGTGGGGTGTGGTGAGAATTATGTATACTTAGGCTCGACCTTTATTTGTGATGGATATGTGTCACACTTTGTTAAACTTCAAGCCAATGCTAAACTACCACAGATACTCAAATCTGTTTCCTTTATTAGTAAAAGTAATGATGTACCATTTTAAATTAAGCGTCGTGTGTTCGATGCTGCTTTGATGTCTTGTAATCAAACTTATCACTGGTGTGTTAAGCAACTGTTAAGTGTTTGGAAAACTTCATGCAATGGCCTGTGTTGCACAGAAGCAGGATATCCCTCACTGAATGACATTGTGCAACACAAGCAACTCAAGTTCATGAGAGGCATGTGGTGTGAAAGATGAAAATTTTCGTCATAAAAATTATCTTAGCCAGCAACTGAATCTATCTATCTATCTATCTATTGCCAGACGCCATAATCCCGTACGGGGTGGCCATTTGACTCTGAGTTATTTGTTTTACAGGGAGGGGTACTAACCCTCCACCAACCCACTTGACACGTAGGGAGCACGTATGGTTTGGTTATATGGTTACCACCCAGCGTTGTAAATGGTTTCTTGGCTTACAGGAAACCATTTGGCTTGTCACTCAATGTAAAGCCACCTGTAACGGAAAGAAAAGCATTAAGTAGTGACAGGAAAGATGTGAGAAATAGGAAGAGAGGAGGGCAGGCACACAAAAAGAATAAAGGCTAAGGAAGAAGTAGGCAGCACTACATCAAGTGAGTGGATGAATCACTGGTCGTAAAGTAAGAGAATACACAAGCAATAAAGAGCAGACTTAAGCACTGCTAGACAAGAAATTATCCAGTTGCATGAAATCTGATGAGTTTTCCTTATGATGTAAGATTGAGTCTCCATGGTTACAAGTCGGATCGACTTTCCAATCTGACTATACCTGGCCATCAGCTGAGCATAAAGGGATTGGGTTAGTCAATTTCGTATTGAAGCGGGAATGAGTCTCCAAGGTTACTATAGATCACTGATTTTAACTAGGCTATATTCCATTTCACCGAGTCTGGCACCATCTGTAATGTCCTCAACACCTGTAGCATTGATAAAGGTCTTCAGAACTGGATATACCCTTTTGCATTGCCTTTTATATTGGTTCTCAAGGTAATAAGCAGAGGTTCACCTGGTGCAAAGGATTTACATGAACACTACAAACCAGGACATTAATGATGGTGCCAAACTTAGTGAAATGGAGTACAGATGGAGATTTTCATTCATCGATAGAATATTTCCATTTGTTCAATGGCAGGATAATAAAATACAACTGCTATGCATCCTTTCCGCGGCACTTTTTCGTTACTAGCATCATATTCTAGTGTTAATCTATTGTTAAACTCGGCATTCAAGATAGAGACGGAAATTTTATCCCTTGTTAAACATAGTAAAGTCGTACTGACCTAATCCGACTACACCTGGCAATCATATAAGCCGAAAAGCATTAGAGATCATTGTTAGTTTAGAAAGAAGCACGCGCCATAACGGTGACGAGAGTATTTTTCTGTGGCGTACAGCTGAAAAGGGTTAGGGATCGTTGTTAAGTTAGAAAAACAAAAACCGCCATTATGACGATAAGTTTATTCATTTGTGGATTGGTGCTAGCTAACAAATCGCAGGCAAAAGACAGTGATAGCTAGCGAATCAACAGACTGGTTAGAAGAAACCAGCGGGGTTCCCTAGAGTTCAGTTCTAGGACCAATGATTTCCACCATACAGGGTGGACCATAGCGCTCCACTTCCCTTCCACCGGATAATTTCTACTGTGCTGCGCAGACGGAACGGCCAGTGTTACCGGTATATGTCCTGTATCGTTAATTAATTTCCTTCTCCAAACGCCACAATCATTCCCACATCAGCCAACTGAGCCGTCCACGCAACACACAAGATACTACCACGAGAGCATTCCTAGTGGAGCACTATTGAAAGGTCACCCTTGCATATTTCTTTGATCTAGAAAACAGACTGGTTTCTAAGACTGGAGAATTTGCAGATACACGAATATTGAAGGAGAAATTTGTGGAGTTGACACGACGATTTAAGTGTTTTTTATCACTCTACATCTCCTCTTGGGCATGACGGGAAGCTGTCGGTGATCTTGAAAATGGACTCGTTCTAAGTCTGGGAAAAATGCATCTAACACGAAAATTAGAGGTAGTATGTGAAGCTAACGAAGGAATATGTAAGAGCTATTCTCCACTCTACAGTTCCTCTTGGTCGTGATGCATGGCCATGCCTCCCTTGAAGTGGTCGGGGAAGAGGATGCGGTAGCGGTAGAGGGGAAGAGAAGTGTGGTATTCTCGAACCTGCAAGAAATGACAGAAAAAGAAGTGTCTCTGTATGTATAATTACCACCGTCGTCATTCCCATCATTACCATCGTCATTTTCTTCATCGTTATCATCATCAATTTCATCATCATTATTACCGTCATTACCACCGCCAACAAGACCATCGTCATCATCATTATCATTACCATCATTCACTCTGCTATTTCAAAGGATCATCATCATCATCATCATTTTCTTACCTGAGAATGGGGTGAGGTAGCGTCCAGACAGCAAGAAAAAGCCTGATGGGAAAAACTAACCAAAAGTGTACCCAAATGAATAGCACACACACTCACTCATCATTCAAGCCCCCGGAATCCTGACACCTCCCCGAAGGCTTAAGCATGCAATCTTATTCATTCCACCTATTAGCTACACTCAATCCCACGCCCATCACTTCACGAAAAAAAAAGGAGGGGAGGGGGGAAGCCAAACCCTTGTCACCCCCCCCTCCGTACAATATTCTTTCGACCAGCCAGCTCGATCCACTGTCAGTTTCGGAATTTTCTTGGGCTTATTCAATCTTACAGTTTCTTGATATCGTACCTTCTTCCTATTATCCTGGTGCATGGTGGGGTTGGAAGTGAGGGTGAGATAGTGGAGGCTGTCCGGGGTGGCCGCCTCCCACGTGAAACCCAGGGACCCGTCTGGTGTCGGGTGTCTGAATAATAATAGTAGTAGTAGTAGTAGCAGTAGTAGTAGCAATGCTACTACTAGTACTACTTCTAATACTACTACAACTACTATTATAATAATAACCTTCTGTACTCTTGCTGTTTCTTAACCACTGGTAACGCAACTGTAAGAAAAGATGCAATTTTAGCACTAACAATAAGTGCTCTTTCACTTTCTTAACACTTTTTGGCGTGTATGGAACACATTCGTTTCATTAACAGAACTGTTGAAACTTTAAATCAAATATGTTCCTTCGAGCAAAAAATGCTTAGTTTATTCAAATGAAAATGCAGATGATGCCACATACAGTATTACCGTATTTTGGCCGGGAGGCATTAGAATGGAAAAGTTTGGAAACCACTGTTATAATGAGTTTACTAGCGTTCAAAACATCAACATAACATGACTATCAGCTTTTAAGTAGTATTTCGTCAAAACAGTGCCACCTACTAAACGCTGTAATCTTCTCCATCACAGTACCATCAAGATCATTGGTTATTAGGCAAAGAAAAATCTAGGCTTAAAACAGTATTTGCCTCTGGATGCCACATCTGGAATGATCTGTTATTCTTACTGTCATCGTTATCATCGTTATCGTCATGCCTGCCCCCCATATGCAGCTCCTTCCAAAGCACTCTTTTGCGAATAGCACTGTTTTCTAGTATGAATCAACTGGCACAGTTCACCATCAAGATAAAGAGATGGCAATTTTATGTCAAGTGGAACTGATAAAAGTATACAGTAGGTCCCTCTTCCCCCCCGCCCATGGCAATTTTAGGGCAAGCTGAAGTGAAAAGACCATTAGTATAATGTTTCCCCTCCCCTAGATGACAGTTTTAGAGAGAATTAAAGTGATGAGAGTATAGGTCCTCCTCCACCACCTCACCATTATCATGATTTGGCAGAAAAGTTGGACCACAGTGATGGCATGACGGTCCTACCTTATGCCGCGCATTCCGTAGCACTTCTTCGTGACTAGCACCATTATTATGAATCTATCGTTACAGCTCAGTATTCAGGATGGAGGAATGACAATTTTAGTTCAAGAAGTGATAAGAGTATAGGTTCCTTCGCTCCACCCCCCCATACACCCCTCCCTCCTTCCAGCTTTTCCATTCTTGTCTGTAACTGAACAGAGGTTTTGTTAGTTATAGCCTTCCCTATACCAAATAGCAGCACAAAGGACCAACAGGTCTGCTGATGTTTGCTGTCCTTTGTACTCCTTTATATTCTTACCCCGTGGCAGCGAAGTTGGTCCACAGTGACGTCATAATGTCCCTCATCCGCTGGTCCTCAGGGGTGGAAAGATTGGTGGGCATCTGGGACGCGTCTTGGAAGGGCACACCGGGGAACAGGTACAGGAGATCATCACAGTGAGATACCCCTGATGGTGAGCATGGGATTTTTTTTAATAACAGAACAGAGGAAGGAAAAACAATTGAATAAAAAAAAATAATCCATAAACCATATTACTGGCGTCCTCCATTCATAAAATATTTGTAACAGCTGGACTTGAACACCTGTAGGTTGAAGTTTTGGGGGAAACAACTCTGGGTAAGCGAGTTCCAGAGAGATGCAGTTCGGGAAATAAAAGAATTCTGATGGGCAGAAATTCTGCAATATGGCTGTGTGACATTCCAGTCATGAACGCTACCAGATGCCCGTGTAGCACGAGGGAAGGCATGGAGAGGTGGCACAATGGATGCAACTTTGTCTGAGCATTTGCCAAAAAAAAATATCTGTAAAATAATGCAAGTGAGGCAGCATTCCCTCTTACTTGTAGGGGAAGTAGTTTATTTTTAATAGCAGGGTTATTAATAATTCCAACAGCTTAGTTCTGAATTTTATCTAGTTGTTTTAGTGCAACCTCTCCACATCCATTCAGCAAAGGTGAGCAATATTCAAACTGAGAGCGCACATGACTCTTATAAATTACAGCTAACTGCTCGTCAGTGAAGAAGTTACGGATTCTGTCCAATAATCCAAGTTTCTTTGAGGCGGTTTTAGCAACTGATCTGACATGAGAGGTCCAGCTGAGGGCATTGTAAAGTGAAACACCGAGAATATCAATACTTTTGGAGAGGGGAATATTAGTACCACTGAAGGTGATATACAAATCTGGCACTATCCGTCTATTAGTATATTGCATATAATCGGTTTTATTAGCATTAAATGAGACAAGGTTGTTTTGTCCCCATTCAATGATAGTAGATAAGTCTTGATTTATGGAGATGGATGTACTGAGTTGAAAGTTAGAGATATTAGACTTTGTAAATGGGTGTCTGAGGGTGAACGAACTGTGAAGTGTTGAGTCATCTGCATATGAATGGATGGGATTGTGAGTATAACGTTGTTGCTGTTGAATTACCGAGTGGATAAAACGGAATACACTGGGATGGTATGGATATATGGAAAAAGAAAAGACAGGGTGCCATAGAAAATTTGTGAAAGTGAGATGGAGTGTAGTGTTGGCAGAGGCAGACTTTATCAGATACGGAAAAATAGAGGGAAGTAGTGTAATGGTGAATGAAAGAGGAGGAGTGTTTGAGAAAGTAAGAGAGGTATGGATGAAGAGAGCTGAGCAGTATACTAGTGACAGAGAAGGAAAAGGAAGAGGAGTGATTGGGAGAATGGTGCAGGTATGTGAAGGTACAGTAGCCTGGAGGTATTTGTCACGATCATTTCCTGTTCGGGGATTCACAGGAAGTAGCAAGGTATCGGACACGATCATGATAATGCTGGTGTAGTCCCAGGTTCATCTGAATCGCGAAGGCGTTGGGCTGCGGGATAAGTTGCCGCTCTCCTGCAGGTCACTATCCTATCTATCTGTCTCTGTCTAGTCTGTCTATTCATCTAACTATCTACCTATCTAAACTAACTATATCTCCAGCAATCTATCCATCTGTAGCCAGAAGGGGTTGTGACAGACAAAACCACTGCCATGTCACCCTGTTTTCCACCGTCAGGCTTCCCTCCACACAATTCACACCACACTCATTCATACGAGTATACCTCTCCATCTTGTCCCTACACCTCACCCTTGGTCTCCTCAATATCACCCACACACACTTCGAGTCAGTCTCTCTCATACTTACATTTATTTTCCACTTCGGTGTTGTAGAAATCAGCGAAGGAGAAGGAACCTCGATGCGCGAATTCATAGCGGAAGGTTCTTTCGTCTCTGGCGTGTTTTGCGTGGAAGAAAGTCACGAGATCGTGTCCCATGTTAAAATGAACGTCACTGAAAAGCTGAGGGGAGAGAATAAAAAGAGGAGTTTGAAGGGAAAAAATACAAGGGGAGGAATACACATGAAGGAGTACAATCAAAGAATTTATGACGCAATACCTAACGAGTAGGAAACACGAGTACAAAGCTGAGTACAAATATATATTGAAATATTAGTCACTGACGAGCTGGGAGATAGTACAAAAGGGTTCAAAGGAAGAAAAAGTATAGGAAAATGATTACACGGGAAGGAGTACAAGAAAAGATATACGGAGCAGTATACATGGAGTAAGACGGAAGGGTACAGAGTGGAGTACAACGGGAAAAAGTACAAAAGAAGGAATACACAAGAAGTACAAAGACAGATTTTACGAAGCTTTCCACAAGGAGCAGCATAGCGGAAGATTTTAGAATCCTCCAAGCATTATGTCTAACGTCCCGCCTATCTGAATGATCCCTGACTAGCCTAACTGGTAAAAAAATCCTAATCCAATATTACCTCCATCGGAGTGGAAGGGCACAAAGCGCTACCGTAGTTTATCCGTTTCGTTTCGTTTATAAAGGCTCCACCATTCTTGCATGCATCGGCCTTTGTCGCCTGATGGCGGGTTTTCTAAGCTGCTCGATCTCAAGCGACATCTCTATTCAGTCCGTTATCCCTGAGGCAACACTGTATGATCTCGTCAAGTATTTTTCGGTCTGCCTCTAGCAATGTTGAGGGTTAAGTCCAGAACATTTATAAGAAGAGAATCGACCATCGTCCCTGATAGTGTTTTATATAATAATAATAATAATAATAATAATAATAAAACTCCTGCCATCTCTGGAACTTGAACCTTAACACGTATGCATGACCATTACATAACAAGAAGCGGCGCTATGGCACAGCAAACCCGTCCCCAGCAGTCATTTTAGTACTGACGTATAAACACAACAGGATATCTAGTCAAAGATGTCTCATATCAAATCTGGAGTAAATCGGGTGAAAATTGGCGATTTTATGCCCTCCCGAAATTTTAGTCCCGACCCACCTGACACTGACCCCCCTACCGCTAACGTGGGAGTGACCGCCCCCCTGATATAATGAAGCATGTTATAGGATGCTGATTTGAAAGATGCACATTTAGGTTTTGGTTTCATGTCGATATGACGAATTTGAAAGGAGTCATGTAGAAAAAACAATATTTCCCGTTTTTTTTTTTTTTTTTTTACATTTTTTTGGGGCCTACAGCCTAGGCCTTGGCCCAATTTGGTTCAAAATTTAATCAGGTGATCAAAAGGTCATGACCCATCATTCCTGTCATTTTGATCAAGCTCACACTAGTAGTTTTTCGCGTAAAGTTGTTAACAGAGACAGACAGACAGACAGACAGACAGACAAACAAACAAACAGACAAACCGAGTGAAAACAATACCCGTCCCTGAGCCCCTCAGGGGCGGGAACGGGTAAGCAGCTGCAGTAAGAATCTACTTGAAAACTGTTGCTACACGAGTAACCATCTGTCCATCATGCAATCTTCTTTTTGCCCCATCATGAAGCGTTAAGGTCCAGCACAGGATACTTAGTCACGACATTCAAGGCTGGAGTGCCTGAAAGTCTTGTCCTAAACCATTAATTCGCTACCTGGCATGCCAGATCCCTATTTTTGACGATAAATTCTGAAGCAAGTTAGTCATGTGAAACGTGCCTAGCCTTACTATATTGTTGCCGACTACAACTCGTAATATGGGATGCAGGCGGACCACACCTAATAACCATAAGCGTTCCAAAAATGACTAAAAAAAAAAAAAAAATAGGGGTTTGCATCCCATTTTACGATATAAGACTTAAATATATTGTTCTTAAATTTACCTCGATAAGCTGGTTGGTGCGCGTGTGGTCGAAACTCAGGCCTCCGAGGTAGTAGCGGTACAGTAACTTGGACAAACTGATGGGGTCGCCCTCCTCCTCCCAAATCTCCAGACTTACCGGTCCCACCACGTCGAAGTTGGTCTCCAGTTCGGTCCTTAGGTGGGGCAGGGCTTCCATGGCTGTGAAGGCTCATCATCATCATCATCATCATCATCATTTCTATCATCATCATCCATTAGTATACCAGAAAAAAAAAAAAAAATCCCCTGGATGACTCTAACAAACAATCAAAATGAGTTGGTGAATCTACCTAGCTACTACAGTGAAAACATTACTTCTGAGAGTTGAAGGAGGACAATAGACAGAAATAAGAGAGGACTGTAGATTTTGAGAGCTGAGTGACGGCAACAGATAAACACTGCGAGATCTAATGAAGGGCAACAGATAGATTTTATGTGCTCAGGATGGGCAACAGACATTGGTTTTGAGAGCTGAAGAATGGCAATAAATGGAGAAACATAGACAACACTGATTGGTTGAGGGTTGAAAAAAGGCAATGGACAGACATAAAGACAGATAAACAGACAGACAGGGAAAGAGAAAGATGAAAAAAAAAAAGAGAAAGACTGATAGATAGACAGACAGAATGTAAGACAGTCAGTCAGACAATGAGAAAGAAAGCAGACGGATACATTCATATATACAGACGAACGAATTTTAATACAGACAGACAAATACAGACATCGGCAGAGAAGAGGGAGGGCAATAATTCTCACCCAGTACAACCAGCGACCCCTCATGAGTTGTGACCCCCGACATGAGGTCCACTTTGTGGTATCTACCGTCGCGGACCATCTCAGCTGGTTCGTCGGGAAGGAAGTCCCCGTCAACCCGCGGGGCCACCGTCATGGGGAACATGAACCACTTCTGCGGAACAAATAAAGGGATGATTCATCTAGCAGAAGAACATGAGCTGAAACAGAACATTTACAGTGACATCAGGATGATTCACATAGGAATGAAACTTGAACCACTTCTTCGGAACAAATAAAGGGATGAGTCAAACAGCATAACAGGAACTAGTTCCTATGAAACACTGATAGAGACATTCATGATAAGTCAAATAGGAGGGGAGCATGAACCACTCTGCGGAACAAACAGGGAATGAAACAAAATGGTTTAGTCAGAAAACGCTAAGTACGAGTGATGAAGATGAATAACTGCAGAACAAATGAAGGAATATTTATTCACGATGGACATGGACGAAACAGGAGAGACACATGAGCCACTTCTACATAACAACTGAGACATGACAGTTCGTATAAGAAGCGTGTAGTACAACTGGTGAACGTAAGCCACCTCTACGGAACAAACTAAGGGACATAATATTATATTCATGATGGTTTGGAAAGACAGGGAACATTAACCACTTCTGCGGAACAAATTAAGAGACATTCGTAGTGGTTCAGAATTCGTGTGGTACCAGCGAACGTGTACCACTCTTACGAAACAAATACAGGGACATATTCGTGTTGGTTCCAATGAGAAACCTGTATAATGCATCCACTTTGACTAGGAGGAGATTTTCATCCTTTTGCAGCTTTTTCCAATTGCTCAAGGCCAGAATAAGGGGTACCTTAATTTAACATCTTTTCCATAGCACTACTGACGAGCATTACGATCTAGATTTAATCTCCTGCTATAGCTCAGCATTCAAGGGGCAGAGACAGCAATTTTACACCTAGTTCAAGTGAATAAAGTATTGTACAAGTGGTGAAAATCAACGACTTCTGCGGAACAAATAAAAGAACATCTTAGGAGTACATATGGAGAACAGATAACAGGAGACTTGTTGGTTTATGCTGGAGTTATCTGTTGGAAAGAAAAGCTAATTCTACTAAGATCTAACCAACGTGTAAGAGAAAAGGAGAGAACAAATGAAGGCTCTTCCCCATCCATTATACCATGCGGTTAAACTATCAGGAAAAAGAAAAACCACCATGCTTGTTAAAAAGAACAAGCATGGAAATTTTTATTGGAGAGGCAGAATAGAAACAACTATGCAATATGAAATCTCTCTTCTACTTAGGAAGGGAACATGAGCCGTTTCAGCAGAACAGAAAGAGAAACATTAACCATTTCTGAAGGTTCAAACAGGAAATGTGCAGTATGAGTCGACATCGTTTCGTGGGATCACCGAATGCGTCAACATGAACCACTTTTGCAGAACAAAGAAGAGCCAGTATTGCACAGGTATAGAAACAAGTGTCCTCCTCCCCCAAATTATTATACATCACGTTTGGAAATTACTGACTACAATAACATACGTACGTTTTTTCGATTGATACATAAACGGAGACCACAATCAGGGCAGATGTACGCTGATTTCGCTTGATTCATAGACGTTTGGAGACCACGTACTATGACAGCATATGGACTGTTTTTTTTCTCGCGTGATACATAACGTTTAGAGTAGTGGTTCTCAACCTGAGGGGCGTGAGCAATATCCAAGAGGGGGAACGTAAAGATTCGGAGAAAAAATAATGAATGACTTGAACAAGCGTGTGTGTGTGTGTGTGTGTGTGTGTGTGTGTGTGTGTGTGTGTGTGTGTGTGTGTGTGTGTGTGTGTGTGTGTGTGTGTGTGTGTGTGTGTGTGTGTGTGTGTGTGTGTGTGTGTGTGTGTGTGTGTGTGTGTGTGTGTGTGTGTGTGTGTGTGTGTGTGTGTCGTCGTCTTGCTATTTTCCCCTATCCCTCGAAAAGGGGGATATTTAACTGCAGGAGAAGGGCTAATGGACCCTATTCGTATATGCAACTGGGTTAACCTCCACTTGAGCCTGTGGCAAAAATAATAACAATTCTTTAATACGTTTGCTGAGTCAAGAAGCGAGGGGGGGATATGCTGACCAAGGCTAAGGGATGGGGGGTGAATATGTGAACCAAGGCTAAGGATGGTGCGATCTGAAAAAGGTTGAGAACTGCAGGTTTAGAGATTACTTACGATGAGAGTTTATGTACTTTTTTTTTTTTTTACCTGATGATACATCAACGTTTAGGGACCTCTGACTATGAGAGTATGTGTAAATATCTGCGTCTGATGGCAGCTCTGAGTCTCTATGTATCGATATCTTGAACTATTTCACCACTCAGCTCCTTAACCTTGAGATCTCCAAGCAGGACTTCAACCCAAGTCACCTTCGATTCTACCTCTGGTTGTTCTTCCCATCACATTCATACATGTACCTCTCCTAAACTATGGTCCTTTTACTCAAACCTGCCCAGATTTTTGCCCCTCTGCAGCTTATCTGAAGTAGATGAATGGCAGAATATGGCAGTAATGTGGCTCTACATTATTTCCATAACATTTCGTCAGTACTAGCATCATATTCTTGCATTAATCTCTTGCCACAACTTCGTATTCTAGATAGAGAGATATAAGTTTTTGACCAAGCTAGAGTAAAAAGAGCATACTGAGCATACTCGCCATTCTTCTTCCTTTAAGCATGTTCCATAATAGTATATTGTAGTTAACTTGTTTTCATCGGACGTAACCAAACACCTCTTACAATTTGAATGCTAAGTCGTGCTTGAATGAAATCTATTGAACCCTAGTGACAAAGTAGGAATGCATTTTCTTGGTTACTGGTCAAATCACCCCTCCAGCGTGGCTGCACTTTCCCATCAACTGAGCTAGACAGGGTTAAGGATCCTTTTCAGGTGCAGAAAAAGAAAAATGACTGCAGCAGTAGTTCCAACCCTTGGCTCATCTGAACGTGAACCAGGTGAACTACAGGCCAAAGTTACCTGTCTTCCACAATCAACCATCCTCCTGTTGGGGGATGGGAAGGAAAATGGGGAGCATTTGTGTAAATGGACAACACCACCACTCGTTCATATCGGTGCCTTCACATGACGGTGTCCCTATCCAGCAAAATATGTCACACAGGATTTGTATACTCAAGTGGTACGTAAATACCATTTCACTAGAAATTCATCTGTAGGTATTTTGTGCTGCAAAGACGGCTCAGTCGGCTGGTGTGGGTGTGAATGTGACATTGGGAATAAGAGGGTACACACTGACAACGCAGGCTGAGCCGTCCCCGCCACAAATAAGTAATCGACCGAAGGAGTGGAAGAGGAACGTTATACAGGGTGGTCCATATATAATATTCCTCTTCACTCTGGCAGGCGATTCCTCGTGTGTTGTGGGAACGGCTCAGTCAGCGTAATCAATATCAATCCTGTATCACCTGCTCATGTCCTATTCCCACAGCCATGCTGATGCCCAAACCAGCACACTCAACCACCTCTGCAACACACAAGATACCGCTAGATGAGTTTCAAGTGGAGCGCTATTTCCTGGTCACCCTGTACAAAGAGGAACACATACAAAAGTGTGCTGAATTTGCGCCGTCAGGTTGCGAGCGTCGGCCTTCTGCAAACAGGCTTGCAGGTCCTGGCTATGGAGGTCTGGGGAACAACCGACAGCACTGGCCACCTCCAGTGCCTGCTGTCTATGCTTGAATGTTGACAGCTGACGCAGTAGAGCCGTGCCGGACTGAAGGATTACCCGCGAGAACAGACCTGTAGGAAGAGAAAAGGAACATATACAAGGTGGCCGAGTGGTAGAGAAGAGGCCTGCAGTCCCACTGGACCCAGGTTCGAATCCTTGCTGGGGTATGGAACTGATAAAGGATCTGAATTTCAGTAAAGCAGACTAAATTTACTGATTTACCAGACGACCCTCCAACATGTAGCAAAAACACTCCTGCTAATACCAATATACCAGTCCTGTATGAAACAGCATGTATTCATTATGGATGGTGGGTGTCGGTGCCGAAGTAGTGACATGTGGAGGTGTATAATATGTAGAAGGAGGAGACTACTGGGCCATAGGAACAGGCTCTGAAGCCTATGCCTAAAGTCGGACAAAAATAATACAGTAACTCCTCGTTTTTCACAGCTTGGATGTTCCGCCAAAACCGCGCGCATGTGAAATGTCGAAGTGTGAAGTTAAGGATCAATGGGAAAAATAGAGGAGCGTTCTGGTGGGACATGTACCTACCCTATCAGAAAGTACTATAACACCAAACAGGCCCTACCCAAAATGAAATGAGTTTTTACTATAGTCACGGCGCGCGACTCTGAGGTTGTTGTTATCGTGCCCTGGCAACCTACCATTCAAAAGAGCGTCTAATTTCGTGTACAATATGAGACGCATGTGATTCGTGTATAATATGTTCGTGTAAAACAATATTCGTGTATAATATATTCATGCATAATAATATGATTTGTGTATAATATGATACGAAATCGGACACACAATATGAATGACAGGTTGCCAGGGTACGATAATGACAACCTCAGAGCCGTGTGCCGCGACTATAGTGCTAACATTAAATCTGTTATAAAGAGCTGCAACACCAAAAATCCTTACCAGAAATAAAGTGAACACTGGCTTGAGTGGCGAGTGAAGGTGTGTTGAGGGTAGATGGGCTAGTTACTAGGTGACATGGGCCTCTCTGGGGAAGACCCAACACCTAGGCCGAAGCCCTCGAAGTCGAACTCAGGCTCCAGCACCTCCACTTCCTCTCAGTCCACTTCTTCTTCATCCACCCCTGATGGCACGTCCAAGTCTTGCAGAACAGCAGCCACATTCTCTCTCTCTCCTGAAAATATCGTGTGATCCGGGCTTGTCTCTGCTCCTGTATGTTTCTGTTGTAGACGGCCGTCACATGAGACTTGAGATCAGTCAAGGTCGATAGGATGTTGGTAGTCTCAGGCATAGTCCTGGTGTATGCATCGAAGGTGGTTGCCATGTTGGTTATGGTGGACAGGGTCTGGGACAATTTCTGCGTGCTCATCTTGCCCTCTGCAGTGTGCTCTGGCCTTTTGTTCCCCTCTTCACTAGAGTTCATCTCTTCCTCTGTTATGTCTACCACACCTGAGTCTAGGTCGTAGTGTGTCAAGTGTTGTCCGCCAGAGTGTCGTCTTCCCTCTGCCGCTCACCTTCCACAGTCAGGTGAGGGAAGTTTCTTCCACCCGTGTGCTATTGTGGCTGGGGTAACTTTGTCCCAGCATTCGACTATGATATCCACTGCATTTTCGATGTTGAAATCCTTCCAAAACTGACTTACTGTCTTGGCAGGTCGAGAATCGGCAGGTGGTGGCGGGGGTGTGGGTGTGGTAGGAGACTGGCCGTTGGCTGCTGGCTGGCAGCAGCGAAATGCAGAGAAATCAGTGAATTGTGAGACAACTCGGAAACTTTTCTTGCGTGAAAAACGAGGCGTCAAAGTAAAATGCGCAGAAATACGAGGAGTTACTGTAAATCAATAAAATAAATAAATAAATAACGCTCAGCTGGACTGCTCAGTCTGTTGGTGTGGGCGTGAATGGCCCTGGGAGTAGGAAATGAATAAATAATGCAGCAAGGGTGTACACTGACAACGATGGCAGTCGTACACGGAGCATACGAAGAACATCCAGTGGAATGGAAGAGACGCGTTATATATGGACCACCCTGTGTCTAACTCTCCAAAGCTTAAGCTGTGTATCAAATCGCTTGTATACACCTTTGCCTTCATTCTTAAGTTATTTATAAAGTCTCCAAAGCTTAAGCTGTGTCTCAAATAGCTTGTATACACATTTGCCTTCGTTCAAAAGCTATTTATTAACTCTCCTAAGCTCAATCGTATTTAAAATTCCTTGTATATTCACCTACGCCACTCATACTGGTACCAAACATTTCAGTCAAATAAATTATTTTTATTAACGTGACAATATATGAAAAAAATGCTGACCTGCGATAAGTTTATTGTTACTGAGAGCTTGTTTTTCCAGTGAGGCTTTTTGTTTGTCTTTTTAGTTAGTTGTTTTCCGGGGAGGGGCACTAACCCTCCGCCAACCCTTTTAGTCGCCTTTTACGACAAGCAGGGATACTGGGGGAGTATTCTTGGAAAACCCCCCTACCCTAGGGGGTATATGAGAGAGGAGGGTGTGAGTCGGGAGCAGGGCAGTGAAATGGCGGGGGACAGGGTGACGTGGAGGCGGTTTGTTTGTGGCCACCCCAAACGGGATTAAGGCGTCTGGCACTAGATAGATAGACAGATAGATAGTTTTTCCAGTGAAATGGTTAGGATGCTCTGTAAATGAGGCAAACTGGCCCACCAACCTTCAAAGTGGCATGATAACAAGTTCAGGTAGGTATAGATATAGACAGATATAGACATATACAGAGATGGTTATATATTCAGACATAGATACATACAAATAATATGCTTCACCAATCTTCAGAGTAGTGAGACAGCATGTGCTGGAAGACAGTTGGGTAGAGACAGATACAGACAGAGTTTGAGGTAGATATAGATACGGAATTTGCGGTACATACAAAGTACTTCAGTAGACAAAGACAGATATAGACAGATAAGAGACAAAATCCTCTCCAACCTTGAGAATAAGGTGAGAACATGTGGAGATGAACGGATGTGGCGCCAGTGCCCTCTCCGAAGATGGTGACGCGGTCTTTGTCCCCTCCGAAGTAATAGATATTGTTCTGCACCCACTGGAGCGCCAAATGCTGGTCCCTCAGACCCAGGTTCCCTGGCATCACCGAATCCTCGGTTGAGAGGAACCCTTGAGAGGTACAAACTTGGTTAAGGACATGTCATGGGGGGAGTAACGTTAGTAGTAGCTGTAGTAGTAATAGTAAGATAGTAGTGACAGCCGCAGCAGCAGCAGCAGCATTAGTAGTAGTAGTAGTAGTAGTAGTAATACTACTACTACTACTACTAATAATAATAATAATAATAATAATAACAATAATCTATCTACCTATACACCTAGGCTGCTTCCCCTAAAAAAAAGAAAAAAAAAAATTAAAGAAAAGAAGAAAAAAAAGGTGGTGGCCGAGACAGGACGACACACTCATTAAATTACCCATCCACATTTACTCGTACCTTAGCCTCAAAGAGTCTAAAGGGAGAAGGGACCGCTTCTCACTGCACCACATGGCACGAGGGTCAGCTGCGCAGTGAAATCCAGAGACGATCGGAGCCGAGTCCAACAGCAGAGCTGATTTACCCCTACCACATCATAATGGACCCATCCCCTTCCCCGCACCTAACCCAATTAGCTGATCATACCAGACGCGGGAGAACATCCACTCGGGGCCGCATCACCATTTATGCATTCACAATTTCTCTCCATTCATCCCTATCAAGCGCAGCCACTCTTCCTTGCTCTACAGACATCCCTCTCACATCTAACACTCTCTTCACACTGTCCATCCATCCATCCATCCATCCCATTCGTGGTCTTCCTCTCAGCATTACACCTCTCACATCAGGTCCAGTTATCTTTTTCATCAATCGGTCTTCATCCATTCTCCCCATATGCCCAAACCACCGCAGCACTCTCTGCTCAACTCGATCAGCCATCTCTCGCATAACTACAGTTCTCCTTCACACTTAATCATTCCTCACTTGATCCACACGCGTCACTCTACACAAACTCCCCTGACACCTCAACTTCATTACATTTAATCTCTTCCTCTCTGCTACTCCTATATTCCATGTTTCAGCTCCACATAACGCAGTCAGTACCACTACTCCCTCATACAACCTTCTCTTTACATCCATTCTTGGTGAACGACATCTAAAATAATAATAATAATAATAATAACAATAATAATAATGGCAGCAGCAGTAGTAGCAGTAGTAGTAGTAATAGTGGTAGCAGTAGCAGTAACAGTAGTAGTAGTAGCAGTATACTATTACTACTACTACTGCTAAATAATAATAATAATAATAATAATAATAATAATAATACAGTAATAACAACAAGAATTCTGAAATTGTTGAAGCAATACTTAAAAGAACTCAACATTCCACATGAAAATACTTTTATGAATGTAGGCCTAATATTAAGGGACTTGCTATTACTCAAAATTTTTTACGGATTATGACCTTAGACCTTGATATCAAGGTCATTCATACTATGCAAATCATGTTCACTCAAGACCCACTATATTTCCACCGAGTTTGGTCAAAATCGGCTAAATACTTTCCAATTTAGCTCTTTCAGGCATGAGGCGGCCATTTTGATTTTCATCAATATCTCAAAACGAATTTGTTGGATCTCAATATCAATACCCAGGTGCATTAGTGTTTGCTGACGACTACATACTGGAACATTTGCAAAGTAATCGATTCAATAGTTTTTGCAGCGCAGGAGTAAAAACTGAAAAAAATAACATAGAGGGAGCTAGTGTGGCGCTTGTGTTAGGATTTTTGTGTGTGTGTGTGTGTGTGCCAAATGAAGCCTGCAGCCAAGATACATTACGCCCGGAAATTTAAAGTCTCTATCTCGAACGGTCTTGGAATGCCAGCCTCCTAGACCTTTCTCCTCCCCCGCTCCCCCCCCAAAAAAAAAAATCTACAATGTCAATGAGAACTCTACAGGATGTGGAACTCTTAATAATAATAATATTACAGCGCCCCTGTTAACCTTATCGTATCGTATGGTGAATAAGGGCTTCAACATGCTTGCCTACGTCGACCTTGTCACCTAAAGGCTGCTCTCCACGCTGCTCGATCTCTGGCAGTCTCCCTATTCAGTCCTTTATCCCTGAGGTCAGACACTATGATCTCGTCTCAAGTCTTTTTAAGTAAGATTCTCGCAACTCTACTGCCGACGCTCACACTTCTCGCCATCCGCACCCAACTGTCATCCTCCATCCTCTCAACGTGCCCAAACCAACTCCTTCTCTCTCTCTTCATCACAGCACCAATACATTCCAGTCCCATCCTCACAACACCAAGACATTCTAGTCCCAGCCTTCCTCTCAACTCTTCGGTCACAATCCTAGCACCTCCAGGCCTCGAATTCAAGGACGCACTACACATCCATCAAACTATTGTCATTTCTGTACGTCTGAGCCTGCAAATATCCTCTTCCTTTGATATAGGCTATCTCAAAACACAGTTTGGGTGTAGTGTGTCTATAACAATGAACAATGAACTCTGGAGGCGTAGCAGAGACCCCCATGAGTATACCCAGTGGAGTATAATCTCGCATACCGATTCTACTGAGACGAGTATATCCCCGACGCATTTATACCCAGACGATTATACTCAGACGTACTGAGTATACGGACACAAATATACCCTCCTGTACTAAGTATACCCATACGAGTATAACCTGACGTACCGAGTATACCGAGGCGGTACTGGACGACCACCAGTACCACGTCGTGTTCCATAAAGGCGTGTGGGAGGTACTGATGCGCTCCGCCTGAGAAAAACCCGACTCCGTGGAACCAAACCATCACTGGCAGCTTCCCGCCCTTCAACGCCCTCTTCTCTAGCTGGGGGATCAGGTGGGTTAATTATATTTATTATTATTATTAATTATGATTTATCAACACCACCTAAAATTGCCATCTCTCCACCTTCAATGTTCAGATGTAGCAACAGATTAACACTGGAATATGATGCTAGTCACTGTAATGTATTATATCTTAAAGCATAGCTAGCTGTATGATGATGTATATGCCATAATGTATAATTGTTGTACGCCCAAGAACCATTATATCATAAAAAAAATGCTGTGGAAAGGATGTAGAGATGCATTATTGTCTTATTGTGCCACATAGCTACGTGAAATAAGTTGCAACAGGACAAAAAAAAAAAAAGTCAGGAAGAAGGAACCAAAGGCTAGAACCCCGCATGATTGTTCCCCCAAAAATAAGAACAAGATAATAGAGGGCCAAGTAATTGTAAAAGGGCTATAGTAACGAAATTATGCAGTCTTTATTTATCGTATGTGATTCATCACACGATGAGGAGTAACGCGGCTGCTTGTAGGCTGTATGGTAGACAGTCCATTCTGTAGAAACCATTGGGGAAAAAAAAGAAGATAAAAGAAAAAGAAGGGTGTGGATGGAGGACTAGCATCAGAAATGACAAAAATTCGTACACAAGTGCCTTCCAAAGGACCATAATTGCACATTCTCACACGATTATCGAGAAAGTAATAAACCATGCTGACACTTTTCTGTCAATCGTGCGAGCCTTGTCACACACACACACACACACACACACACACACACACACACACACACAGTGGATATGTCAGAAAAATCACCATGACTGATGTCACGACTGACCGACGATGCTACGGTAACTTATAATGGCATAACTTAGTGTGGTCGTATTTTACGATGGCGTAACTTATCGTGGGCGTGACAAACAATGGCCATGGCGTTCAGCAGCATAATTTAGCGTGAGCGTAGTAGTATGTACTCGTATGTTGAGGTAGAGTCCTCTGATCCGGATAAGTTCCTCGAGATACTTTTATTTCTGACATTACGGATCCAGCTACTTATCCTGGGTGTAACTTACCATGGTCGTATCTTACAAAGACCACAGCTTACAATGATCGTAACCTACAGCGATGCTAACTTCAAGTGGTCATAACTTATCACGGTCGTAATCTACAATGATCACAACTTGGGTGTAACTAACAATGGCCATAATTGGTTCATAACTTACCGTGGGAACAAAAACGTTTGGTAGAGACAGTACTCAGAACCAACGAGTTTTTCTGGAGGCACATTAATTCCTGTCAATACGGGAACAGATAACATGCCCTAGTCGTAACTTACAATGGCAAAAACTTACCGTGTCCAAAACTTACAGTAGCCAAAACTTATCAAGGCTGCAACCTACCGAGGGCGTAAATACATTAACATAGAGACAGTCCTCTGATCCAGTGAGTTCTTCTGGTGGCACCTTTCTTCCCGCCAAAACGGAATCAAATGGGACTTGTAGGCATGGCTGAGGGGGCTTGGTTGACCGCCACACCCTCATCCAGCGAACAGGTGGAAGTGGTGTCTGTAGAGGGATAAGTGGTGGATTGTTAGGGCCGAGGGAGTGGGAGAGTGAGCGTATGAACGAGTGTGTAAAAGTTGAGTGAGGATGTAAGTGAGTGTGAGTCAGTGTCAATGTGAGTGAGTGTGGGCGAGTGTGAGAGAAGTAGTAGTAGTAGTAGCAGTAGTAGGAGTAGCAGTTGTAGTAGTAGTACAGTAGTAGTAGTAGTAGTAGTAGTAGTAGTAGTAGCAGCTGTTGTAATAGTAGTAGTAGTAGTAGTAGTAGTTGCTGTTGTTGTTGTTGTTATAGCAGCAGTAGTAGTAGCAGTAAAATTAATACTGTAGCAGAATAAACATTGAAAGAAGTAGTAGTTGTTGTAGCAGTAGTAGTAGTAGTAAAATTAATACCAGAATAAACAGTAACAGTAGTAGTAATTAGGAGCAACTGTGGTAATTACAACTCCAGGCTCATCAGCAAGTGAACCAGATGGACTGCAGGCTGAATTAGCCCTTCTGCAGCCCATTATTTTCTCTTTCGGGAGACTGGGACGGAGACGAGGGACGCGTGTATAACCGGAATGTGGAGCCAGGCAGTTATATCTGTGCTACAGCATGAAGCCGTCCGTGTCCAGCTTCATTCAAGGTGGTAAAGAAAGCCGAAATGAAGATCAGTTTAATCAGACATGGGAGGTCATAGGCAGAGGGAGAGAGAGAGAGAGATTAGATAAGCACGCTATAAAGTTGACCGGTTGTGCAGCTAGAAGCGAAAGGGCGCGTCTACTTTAACTTAGGGTATGTTCATCACTTCCCTCTTTGACGCATCATATCGATGACAATCACCGATGGGCAGAGAACCCGACCAAGCCGCCCTTTGCTTAGAAATATTGGCTACGCGAGGAAAGTGTGTTGAAAAGATGAGAATATAATAGGCAAACTTTTGCATCTATGGGCAAAGAAAAATACCAGGCCTCTCGCACTATCAACCAGCATTGTGAGTAGAGAAGTAGAAAAGAGGAATATTAGGGAAACTTTTGTGCCAGATTGTACGTGAAAACTTAAGAACTGACACAATGGATAGGTAGATGCTGCGTGCCTGCAGTAATTAGAGAGAGAGAGAGAGAGAGAGAGAGAGAGAGAGAGAGAGAGAGAGAGAGAGAGAGAGAGAGGTTGCTTCATTTCGAGATGCTTAGATACATTGTTTAATTTAACTCCTTAGCTCCACTGAAGTATATATTTATTTTCTTAGTCTATCTTGTCGCATCCAGACGATCTGAGAGACTTTTCGAACTGGAGGGGTTACATACGGCTTTAATTAACCCATTCATTATTAGACATGGTGCCGGAAGGACGCCGTCACATGATGGTACCAATATGACTTGGTGATGGAACCGCCTGGTTATGCAGCCCTTGGTTATAAAACTTAGCAGAATGGAGAGACGGCAATTTTAAGTCTAGTTAAAGTGAACATACAGAAGATGCATCCTCTTTATTTTAACTGGGCGTAAAATTGCCTTTCCCCATTCTGAATGCTGGGCAATAACAAAAGATTAACACAAGGATATTGCGCTAGTCAGGAATAAGTGCTGTGAGAAGGATGTACAACCGCAGATTCGTCTTTCTTTGCCACTGACCTACGCGATATAAAGTATAGAAAGGGGAAAACCTCTGCCTACGTCAAATGAATGAACTATAGTTATTGTACCTTGAATCTGTAGTCGCCGAGAGGCGGCCTTGCATAGGGGACACCGTAGAAGGAGAAGAAGGGCCTGCCGTTTAGGGTTTCTTGTATGGTCCCTTCCACCCTGCCATCCTTCGTATTCACCACCAGAGCCGGGTCCTGACTCACCACACTCACCACCAGCGTCGCCACCACCACCACAGACAAGTCCCTCTGTATCTGCATTAGTAGGAGCAGTAGTTGCAATTATTATTATTATTATTATTATTATCATTATTAGTAGTAGTAGTAGTAGTTGCAACCTCAGGCTCATCTAAACGTAAACCCGATGGACTGCAGACTAATGCAGCCATTTTTCCGCAGTCCACCATTCTACTTTCGAGGGATAGGGAAGGGACTGAGGACAGCTCCACCAACCACGGGAAGGCGCCCCTCTCTAGCACCTCCCTGTATCTGTGGAGAAAGGATTTGTTAACTCTTCTACTCGTATATATTTAAACTGTGTACAAGACTGGTTGGTGAAACTTTGCCTTCACTCATATTGTCACCACCACCACCACCGCTACTAATTACACCACCACCAACAACACTAATTATACCACCACCACCACCACTGTTACTAATTACACCACCACCACCACTGCTACTAATTACACCACCACCACCAACACTAATTACACCACCGCCACACCACTAATTACACCACCAACACTAATTATACCACCACCACCACCACTAATTACACCACCACCACCACTGCTACTAATTACACCACCACCAACAACACTAATTACACCACCACCACCACCACTGTTACTAATTACACCACCACCACCACCACTGTTACTAATTACACCACCACCACCACCACTAATTACACCACTACCACCACACTAATTACACCACCACCAACAACACTAATTATACCACCACCACCAACACTAATTACACCACCACCACCACCACCACTAATTACACCACCAACAACAACAGCAACAACACTAATTACACCACCACCACCACAACTAATTACACCACCACCAACACTAATTATACCACCACCACCAACACTAATTACACCCCCCACCACCACCACTGCTACTAATTACACCCCACCACCACCACTAATTACACCACCACCACCACCACTAATTACACCACCACCACCACCACTAATTACACCACCACCACCACCACCACTAATTACACCACCACCACAACCAACACTAATTATACCACCACCACCAACACTGATTACACCACCATCACCACCACCACCACTGCTACTAATTACACCCCCACCAACAACACTGACTACACCACCATCACCACCATCATCTCCACTGCTAGGCTACTAATTACACCACCACCACCACCACCACCACCACTGCTACTAATTACACCACCACCACCACCACCACCACTGCTACTAATTACACCACCACCACCACCACCACTGCTACTAATTACACCACCACCACCACCACCACTGCTACTAATTACACCACCACCACCGCTGCTACTAAATCACGCCACCACCACCACCAATTACACCACCACCAAGCCTCTCTGTATTTGTAATGCGTAGACCAAAGGGTAAAAACCCACTTGAGCTACAACCTTGTACATTATTGGCTGTGATACGTTTGTTTTCAGTCATACAGCTATCAAAGCACCTAAGAATTAAATGAATGTTAACATCATAGGGAAGAAACACGAGAAACACGATCAGTCTCTCTAACTGATGCAGTGTGTGTGTGTGTGTGTGTGTGTGTGTGTAATTCACTGGGTCGGTCAGGATCACTTGATGGTCGTGATCGTCAGCTTTCACCCTCCCGGAGAGGAGCTGAGAGCTCATATAGTCCGATTTCAGGGCAAGGCTGTGACCTTCACACACGCACGCACCCGTCGTCTTGCTCAAGGGGGACAGTAACCACCCACTTCGTCAGTGAAACTTTTCGCAACCTGAGCGAGGCGCGAACTCCCGTCTACAAGATGGCAAGCGAGAACGTTACCACTGAGCCAGCAAGCGGTGTGTGTGTGGGGGGGGGGAAAGAGAGAGAGAGAGAGAGAGAGAGAGAGAGAGAGAGAGAGAGAGAGAAGCACTGAGCAACAAACCACTTGATCTTGATTAAGTCGATAAAGGAACATTTAGTCTCTTTCTCCTTATCTCAAGGTTCTTAGATAGGGATCCTCGCTCTCTCTCTCTCTCTCCCTCTCTCTCTCTTAGTAATTTAGTATTTTTTTTTACCAAATTAGTTTACTCGGCCAAGTTTGTCTTCATAAAGTTCAACTAACTGTTCGTTCTGTATAGGCTTAGGCTAATGTAGGTGCCGTTTAAGAGAGCGATAAGCTTCAAAAGGCTCAGCCTTGTTAATTGTATAAGCATAATGTTCATCTCAGTGTTATATGTAATACAACATATGATGAAACAATATGAATAAAAATGTATCAATCAATCAATTCTGTGTGTGTGTGTGTGTGTGTGTGTGTGTGTGTGTGTGTGTGTGTGTGTGTGTGTGTGTGTGTGTGTGTGTGTGATTCAGAGCATTTTTATCTCTAAAGCCAAGCAGTCCTATGTGCCTCACGCCTTCACATGTCACCACTCCGCCACTATTTCACACCGTCCATGCTACGGCTGGCTCACTGAGGACTGATGTGATGATTTTAAAGGTCTTTTCTTTTAATGATATTTCGGTGAGTCTTGCAGAAGATCGGTAGAGTCATTTTAAATGAAATTCAAACCACCACACAGTTTCCTGCCCAGGGCTGGTTTCAAACTCACGTCCCTTCAACAATCTCTAACTATTCTCAACCCAATTCACATCATAGTGTTATCATACTTACCATCCTGAAGCTGATACTATCACCACCACCACCACCACCACCATTACTACTACTACAACTAGTGAGCCGTCCTCATCCTCGCGTTAGCATACTTACCATCTTGAGACTGGAGATCGGACTGAGGAGAAACTAGAGATAACAGGGAGACCTGCATCAGGGTAGAAATTGGACTGCCAGACGTACACTTGCTCCCAAAAGTACCCGTACCCACTTCAGGCGAGACAATTCCACACCGCAGTCGATAACTTAACAAAATAAATAAATAAATAAGTCCGATGATTCCATCCTGCTTTCATGAGGATGCATTCATTATTATCTAAATTGTGATGCGTATGATAACGTTTTTACTTTAGCCTGGCCTAAAATTGCCAGATCTTCATCTTGAATTCTAAGCTGTAACAACAGATTAACATTAGTACACGACGTTAGTCAGGAAGAAGTGTTATGGGATGGATGCAGAGCCACAGTTTTTTTCTGACACGGAGCTAATTGAAATAAAAAAGGACGAAAATTTGGGCCAAGGCAAAAGTAAATGAAGCATAGTCATACAGTTTTTAAAATGTAGTATAGTGCCCCCAAGAACATCCAGACACCCCCATAAGGAGCCCACAGAGGAGCAGCGACAGCACGCCGGGACTCGGTGCGACAGCGGCCTAAGTCAGCCCGGGCACTGCGCTCCTATAACCCGGAGCTCGCACGCCGTCACCATAGCAGGAATAGCCTACCACACTACCTTCAGGACGAGCCTTCACCAACCAGCTAAGGGGTGGAGCTGCCTATCCAGCTCCTGCCAGCAACCCAGAGACGGCCTGTAGCCGCTCACCCCTCTTTAAGGAAAAGGCCTGTGGTTGCTCTGAGGGTTCAAAGGAGAAGGCCTGTAGCACATCAGGAGACGGCCGGTAGCCGCTCTGAAGGTGTCTTCCTTGAGACGGCCTGTAGCCGCTCGCCCCTCGTTAAGGAGACGGCCTGTAGCCGCTCTGAGGGTAATCAGGAGACGGCCTGTAGCCACTCCCGCCTTCATCAGGAGATGGTCTGTAGCCAGTCCGAAGGCGTTCTTCCGGAGACGGCCTGTAGCCGCTCCAACCCCCTCCTGAAGGAGACGGTCTGTAGCCACTCCCGCCTTCGCCATATGTCCTGTAGCCGCTCGCCCCTCGTTAAGGAGACGGCCTGTAGCTGCTCTGAGAGTAATCAGGAGACGGCCTGTAGCCACTCTGAGAGTAATCAGGAGACGGCCTGTAGCCACTCCCGCCTTCATCAGGAGACGGCCTGTAGCCGCTCCAACCCCCTCCTGAAGGAGACGGCCTGTAGCCACTCCTGCCTTCACCAGATGGCCTGTAGCCGCTCCGAAGGTGTTCCCCCTGAGATGGCCTGTAGCCATTCACCCCTCCTGAAGGAGACGGCCTGTAGCCGCTCTGAGGGTAATGAGGAGATGGCCTGTAGCCGCTCCTACGTTCGTCAGGAGACGGCCTGTAGCCGCTCCGAAGGTGTTCCCCCTGAGACGCCCTGCAGCTGCTCAACACCCCTCCTGAAGGAGACAGCCTGTAGCTGCTCCCGCCTTCACCAGACAGCCTGCAGCCACTCCGAAGGTGCTTCCCCTGAGACGGCCTGTAGCCGCTCGACATCCCTCCTGCAGGAGATGGCCTGTAGCCGCTCCGAAGATGCCCCGGGGTTTGCTGGTAGCCACCCAACCTCTCGGGCCATGGCCAGTAGCCGGGCCTTGGTGACGGCTTGCAGACGCACCCCCAGGAAGCCACGGCCAGTAGACGAGCCCTACGGTAGGAGGCGGCCGGTAGCCGCTCCGCCGCCTGGAATTGACGCCTGTTCTCAGACCCCTGACACAGAGGGAGTCTCGGGCAAAATGGAGTATTGGAAAGGCCCTCTAGTCTCACCTGGCCTCAGCTCCCTACAAATGGCTCTGGAGGACACCCACCTGACGGACCCTGACGCAGACCGGTGCCACAGCCCCTTCCTGTTGGCTCCGCCCAGCCCTGGGGACCGCAGTCCTCAGGAACCCCAGACCGCCCCCAGAACTCCCGGGCGGGAACTCCCCACACCTCGACGGCGGAGGTCATCATCCTCCGTCAAGAGCCTGAACGACCGGTTCAGGCATTTGTTTGGCCCCAGCCCTGAGGGCCGCACTCCTGTCCCCAGCCCTGAGAGCGCAGGACCCTTCGCCACCCACAGTCCTGGACGAGAATGGATGCCCCTGCGTGTGATCCCGTGCCCTCCTCCTCCTTCTCCTCCATATTTCTATTGGCCTATCACCTCCCTCATACAATCCCCACCTCATCTCTCCACCTCCATCTTTCTCTAAGCCTACCTCTTCCCTCATTTACTCTCCTACGTCATCACTCCTCCACATTTCTCTGGGCCTACCCATACTACCTCTTTCATATAACTCCAGAATGCTTTGTATATTTTTAAGTATGATTATAAGACGGAATGACTGAAAAAAAAAAAAAAGACTGAAAGTGTGAAAAAGTTCATTCATTCATTCATTCATTGCCAGACGCCATGTATCCCAAACGGGGTGGCCAACGGCTTAGAGTTAATTGTTTTACAGGGAGGGGCACTAATCCTCCACCAACCCCACTTGACACATAGGGATGAAAAGAGTCGAACTCACGACCTTGAGATTATTCTCATGCGCTGCCAACTGCCTACCTTACGTTTTGTCAGAATGATCCAGAATCTCCTCTTCATTTACATCACCTTCCTTACGTCACAGAAAAGACAAATATAGATAAAAATGATATTCTAGTGAACATGACGCAAAAGCACTAAACAAGAAAGCAAGAGCTAAAAGTCAAATCGGAATGAACCAAAAAGTTCTGTAAATGTTCTAGAGATGGGTATAACAGAGAGAGAGAGAGAGTGAGAAAGTCAAAATCTGATCTCCACATGCTTATATTTTCTTCGGAACGTTCCAGAATATTATGCATGTTTCCTAGTATGACTATACGAATAATTTTTGGCAAAACAAGTAAAAAAAAAAAAAGGGGGGGGGGACAAAGCCAAAAGCCTTATCCCTTCATGCTCACATTTTCTTCGGAATGATCCAAAATACCTTATATACATATATATATACATATATATCTAGTATCATTACAGGCAGAGCAAAATTAAAAGAGAAAAAAGTTAGGAAAAGTTAGAAAAAGTCAAAGTTCAGATTCCCTCACGCTCACATTTTCTTGGGAATGATCCAAAATCTCCTATCCTTACACACCACCTCCCTCACGTCAGGCCCTCCACTTCCTTTATTCACCTCCTGGTACTTCTCCTGCTTAAGGTCCTTCGCCAGACTCATCTCGGAGACGAAGCTCTTCTTCACCACGGGTTTGGTGCCCCTGAAACGGCTTTTTGACCTGCGCGAAACAAGGCAGGTTGGGGTGAGCTTCAGGTGTTTCACTAAGCCACCGCATTCAAGTTTCATAGCCGTTTCGGAGGGGGGCACTTCGGTAAACATCCCTTTAGCTATGTTGCCCATGATCGTGGATTTCTCTACCGTTTCCGTCCTTGGAGCCTCTATTTTCATCTCCCGAGCTGCCTTTTCCCCGATCGTCAACCTGCAACCTTTATTCCAGTACCAGAAAGAATCAGACCCGCACGAAACATGGTATTTTTCGAGGTAGTCTTTCTCTTTCGGCTCTTCCGTGGTCGCTACCCATTCGCCCTTCGCTAGACTCGTCTTGATGTCGGCGTAAGGAACCCTGGTGCCTGGTTCCCCCTGCTTTTCCCTCACTTGGCACGAATCTGTGTCATCATTCGTGCTGTTCGACCCTCCTGTGCCTACATTCGAGCTATATGATCCTTCTACCAACCCCACATTCGTGCTGTTTGATCCCAACACGCTTGCATTCGTATTATTTGACCCTTCAGTTGTGTTTGAGCCTAACACGCTTGCATTCGTGCTATTTGAACCCAACACGTCTGTATTCGTATTAATTGACTCTAACACACTTTCATTCGTGTTGTTTGAGCCCAACACGCTTTCATTCGTGTTGTTTGAGCCCAACACGCTTGCATTCGTGTTGTTTGAGCTCAACACGTCTGCATTCGTATTATTTGACCCCAACACGTTTGCATTCGTGTTATTTGAGACCAGCACGCTTGCATTCGTGTTATTTGAGCCCAGCACGCTTGCATTCGTGTTATTTGTCTCAAACACGCTTGCAATGGTGCTGTTTGAGCCCAATACGTCTGCATTCGTGTTATTTGGCCCTAGCTCGTTTGCATTCGTGCCATTTAAGCCCAACATGCCTGTATTCGTGCCATTTGAACCCAACACGCCTGCATTCGGGTTGTTTGACCCCTCACTAATGTTATTTGATCCCAGCACGCTTGCATTCGTGTTGTTTGAGCCCAGCACGCTTGCATTCGTGTTGTTTGAGCCCTACATCGTATTATTTGAACCCCCTGTCTTAGTGTCCTCGCTGGCGTGATCGAAGGACACTATAGAGGGCACGGGAGGGATCTGGGGAAAGAGGAAGGTAGGGTTCTCTGGGGTTTTTGGGGTCATATTGGGAAAATCGGGGGTGGACGCTTGAGGGGTAGTCGGGGTGCGAATAATATCAGGAAATTCGGGGATATGAGCTTGGGGGATAGTCGGGGCGCGAATATCGGGGAAGTCCGGGGAGGGGATCTGGGGAAATTGGGGGATTTGAATACTGGGGACCTCTACGCTGGGGATCTGGGGCGTGTCTGGGGTGAGAGAGCCTGGGGAAGAGGCTGGGGAAGTGAGCTGAGTGACGGCTTGAAGAACCGCCGTCACTTTATCTTGTGAGAGAGTCGAGTTGGTCTGAGAGAGGGTCGAGTTGGTCTGGGAGAGGTTAGAACTCGGGGTCTGGTAAGGGGTTGAGTTGGTCTGGGAGAGGGTCGAACTCGGGGTCTGGTAAGGGGTTGAGTTGGTCTGGGATGGGATGGAGTTGGTCTGGGATGGGATGGAGTTGGTCTGGGATGGGATGGAGTTGGTCTGGGTTGGGATGGAGTTGGTCTGGGTTGGGATGGAGTTGGTCTGGGATGGGATTGAGTTGGTCTGGGAGAGTGTCGAATTCAGGTTCTGGGAAGGGATGGAGTTGGTTTGAGAGGAGGATGAGTTGGGAGTCTGGGAAGAGGTCGAGTTGGGGGTCTGGACCGAAATTTTGGGGGTGTTCTCCGGTGAGGTGGGGGTGGCGGCGAAGTACTGGGGGTCGAAGTAGGTGTAGGAGACGGGGATGTCTCTCTCCCCCTCTTCCTCCGTCACCCCCACCCCCATCTCAGCCCTCAACCCCACCACCTCCCCCCTCCCCTCCAACTCCTCACCCCTTACCCCAACACACAGGCACCCCACCAACACTAGGAGGTGAATCCCGAATTCGAAAGATTTCATTTTTTGAGTTGGATTATACGAGAATAGAAAACAGGAGTGCTTTGATGGTACGTTTTAGTGAAATTTTTCGAGAAATGGGATGATGGTTGGTGGATGAAGAAAGGATGAGGAAGAAATGAGAGAGAGCAAAATGTAAAAAAAAAAAAAAAATCATCACAACCCTAATTCCCACTCAAAATTATTTTTATCATAATCCCATTATTCCAGCCCTAATTCTAACGAATCATCATCATCCCATTTAATCATCATCATCATCATCATCATCATCGCTGTTGTCGTCGCCGCTGCAACTCTATTTCTAACCTAAGAATCATCATCATCATCATCATCCCACTTAAGAATCATCATTATCATCATCCCACTTAAGAATCATCATCATCATCATCATCATCATCATCATCATCATCATCATCATCCCACTTAAGAATTATTATTATCATCATCATCCCACTTAAGAATTATTATTATCATCATCATCCTTATTCCCATCTAATCATCATCATCTCAGTTCTAATTCCCACTTAATGATCATCAATCATCATCATCCCAGTTCTAATTCCCACCTAAATCATCAATCATCATCACCATTATTATCATCATCCTATTCCTAATGGCCACTTAATCCACCTCCTCCTCCTCATCCTCATCCTCATCATAATCATCATCATCATCTTCCACACCTAAATAATTCTATCATTATCATCATCATCATCATCATCTCAGCCCTAACTCACACTTACAAGATGAGGTGAGGTATGATTTAATGCGGACGTGTTGGAAACGTGGTTCATTGGACTGGGCAAACCTGGGCTGTGTGGACGCTGCTACTCCACACCCTGCCCTAGAGTGGGGAAGGAGGTCCGGATGATGATGATGATGATGATGATGATGATCACTTATTCTCATCCCCCCTCCCCCCAGCTGTCATACCTAATCATGAGCTAAATATGATTTGATGCTGCTTCCTTCCCCTCCCCCCCCTCTCTCTCTCTCTCTCTCTCTCACACACACACACACACACACACACACACACACACACACACACACACACACACACACACACACTCCTGTCGTAACCCTCAGGTCAACACCTCTCCCTGCTTGTGTTCATGACTTTCTTGACGGGGGATTCCCTTACATGTGCAAAATCATATTGCTTAATCCAGAAAGGGAAATTTAAATTTGGAATTATGAACGCCTTGTAACTGATCTCCTATGACGTAAAGCATACACACACACACACACACACACACACACACACACACACACACACACACACACACACACACACACACACACACACTTGCTATTCATCAACTCAAATGTTTATGACTGTTATTCTTTATACTAGAAATCATATTATTCTCATTGCTGTAGTTTTTTTTTTTCGTTTCTGACTATGGGTAAAGACATGACATGACAGTCTGTATCTTGATGTTCAGCAGTCATCTTATGAGCCAAATACCTTCACATATCACCACTTAGGGCTAATGTTCGCCGTCTATACTGAAAACATGTTAGAAATGCCTCCGTGTGGACTGATCAGCTGGCATTGGAGGGCGTGTTTTTATCACATGTCAGAGGGTACTGATGAAGATTTTTTTTTTCTTTTCCGAAATGCAAAATCTTCAGTCTTCCCTGCCGCAGCATGGGCTCAAACTCGCGGCCATTTACACAGCAGACCACTTCCCTACGTACCTGACTAACACCCGCAACTGGTGCAACGCAAGCATTTCTTTCCGTTTATCCTATCTACTATAATATTGTGTGTTGTATTTTCGCTAGCGTGTGCGACTCCCCTTACTGTTTGTTTTCATCTGACAATACTGGGCCACTTTCCCATCTTCAATACTATGTAAGCCGGTGCTGCATAAACTCTGATGAGCCTTGGTTATGACCTGGTAATGAGTCTCCTTGGTCACTAGCCAAAATTAACCCTCCAGTGTCAGCCTGACACACTTAAGTCAACTGAGCCGAAAGGAGGTAGGGCTCATTTTCAAGCTGGAATAAACGCGCTATAGTAACCAAGGAGACTCATTCCTACCTCATAACGAAGGCTTACCGAATCTCCTGCAATCACAGCTTAATATTCAAGTCGCTGGAGTGGCCCAGTTCCGTCAGATGAAAAATACAAACCACAGCACCTCTACGTCATCGATAAACACCGCCCATTATACATTAATCATTGTCTCTCATATGTTGCCTAAGCCTCTTTAGTGTCGACATAAATTATGATGTAACAAAAAGAAATATTATGGCATCATGTGCACAAATAAACCGGTCAGGTAGGGATGTTAGGACCCTCCTGTGAGAAAAATATTTTCATCTTTACTCTGTGTGTGTGTGTGTGTGTGTGTGTGTGTGTGTGTGTGTGTGTGTGTGTGTGTGTGTGTGTGTGTGTGTGTGTGTGTGTGTTGTAACATCCTCTTTCCATATCTGCTCTCTGCTTCCCTTCCCCACCTCTTCTCTTTCTACATTCTCTTTTCTTCTTCCCTCTTTCCTCCACTCTCATCTCCTCTTCCTTCCCCTCTCCCGCCCCTCCCTCCACTCTCCTCGTTGCATCCCTCCTCTCTTCCATATCTTCTTCCCTTTTCTCTCTTGTTCTCTTTCCCTCCCCCTCCCCTTCACTTCTTCCCTTTCGTTTCTCTCTCCTTTCACCCCCTCCTCCCTTCCTCCTCATTTCTCTTACTTCACAACGCCCCGTCCTCCCCTCCCCTCCTTCCCCGCCCTCTCTCTTTCGTTCACCTCCTCTCTTTCTGTCTCTTCCCCTTTCTTCTTCTCTCCCTTTTTCCTTCGCTCTTCTCTCCTATTTTTGCTCTCCGTTCCCTCCACTCTCTCCTTCCCTTCTCCTCCCCTCTCCCCATTCCTTCTCCCCTCTTCCCTTCCCTTCTCCTCCTCTCTCCCCATCCCTTCCCTCATCTCTCTCTCCTTCCCTCCCCTCTCTCCTCCCTCTACCCTCCCCTTTCACCTTCTCATTCCCTTCCTCCCTCTCTCACTCCCTCCTTCCACATGCCAGTGCAGACGGATGAGGTCAAGGGGGAACTCCCTTACCTGACCCCCGGCGCAAGGGTGGGGCAGGGCACTCTGAAACACACACACACACACACCCGTAGCAACACACCTTCATATTACATCTACACGTGTACGCACTGCATCCACACTCTCTGAAACACACACACACACACACACACACACACACACACACACACACACACACACTTTCTCTCTCTCTCTCTCTCTCTCTCTCTCTCTGTCTTATTATGCACTAGACAGAGATGGGTCAGCCATATAATACATCAAATTATATTCAACATCTTGTAGCATAGTTTATATCATAATAATCTAGTTCTTTAAGTCTAGGCTTTCTAGTCTGTTCCCCGCAGCCCAAAAGCCTTCTCACACACCAGCAGGCTGCTTTACATACCCAAGCAGATTGCCCTACACATCCTTACATATCATCACTTGTAGAATTACTTCGACGATTTTATCTACTCCTGTAATAAAGGAGATGATTACGGCTCTATCCAGCCATTTCAGTTCTTGAATTTTCTCCAAAGTTGAATAAAATAGTCTGGTGGCAGCGTGAATAAAAATACGTCATAGGCTTCTAGGGTTAAAAGACTGTCAATATTCCCAAGTGAATGGAAGATAGTCTCCAGTATAAAATCTGTAGTACTGTCCCTATACCCTCCTCACGAAACTTGGTAAACCCTATACGGATTCTTGTTGCCACATTTCACTACCTGTGTTTATATGGCTTGAACTTTGACCCCATAAAGCTCTTTAAAAGGAATAAATTTAAACAATGAGAAAAGTGGTGGCGATCATCATCCACTCACTTGATGTAGTGCTGCCTACTTCTTCCTTAGCCTTTATCATTCTTTTTCTCTACCTGCCCTCCTCTCTTCCTATTTCTCCCATCTTTCCTGTCAATTCTTATTGCTTTTCTTTCCTTCACAGGTGGCTTTACATTGAGTGACAAGCCATATGGTTTCCTGTAAGCTAACAAACCATTTACAACGCTGGGTGGTAAGCATATTGCCAAGCTATACGTGCTCTCTACGTGTTAACAAGTGGGTTGGTGGAGGGTTAGTGCCCCTCCCCGTAAAACAAATAACTCAAAGTCAAATGGCCATCCCATACGGGGTTCTGGCGTCCGGCAATAGATAGATAGATAGAAAGAGGTACCTGAGGGTATTTGCCCAAGGAAGGACCGTACAAAATTTGACTTCAATTGGTAAGGAAATGCATGAATGGCATCTAAATAAAGTGCTTGGAAGCAAGAAAGAGTAAGGAAGTGATAGCAGTAGCACAAAGGAGTTCAAAAGAGTACAAAGGAAAGCAATCAGCAATAGACCTATTGGCCCAATCAAGGCTGTTTGTTATAGGACAGGTTATAACAAACAATTGTTCGATTAGTCGCAGACAAGGATAGCAAAATAGGTAGGATCTAGCAGCTGCAACTCCAGGCTCATCTGAACGTGAACGCAATGGACAACAGGCTAAGGCTGCCCTTTTTCTGCAGTACAACAGGCTAAAGTTGCCCTTTTTCTGCAGTACATTCTACTTTGGGGGAAAGGGAAAGGACTGATAGAGATTTGTTTAATCAGGCAGCTCCACAGTTCAGTTCTATCGGTGGCATCACGTGAATGAAGGCTTCCCTTTCTAGAACCAAAAGAAAGTAACACGGCAAATACCTACCGTCTCCAAACTACTGTATACCTTCATTACTTAAACTTGGTCTAAAATTACCATCTCTCTATCTTGATTTCTGAGTTGTAGCAAGAGATTAACACCAGACTATGTTGCTACTATTGAACAGATGCTACGAAAAGGATGCATAGCTGCAGCATGGTCTTATTTTGCCAGAGAGCTACGCGAAAAAAGCTGCAGAAGGGCAGAAATCTAGGCCAAGTTAAGGTGAAAGGATTATACCGGAATCACGATATTACCTACTTTTATACGATGAAGTTCCGAAGTAATGAAGCAAGGTTCCTATCCGCTTGAGGGGAACAGGTAAGTGAAATCGACAGACATTTCATCTTTAGCTCTCCTTTTCTTGCTACCAACAGAGACTTTTATTCAGCTTCGAAAAGAATTTTCACACTACAGAGGTTCGATACTTCATTATCCCCTCATACTACAATGGTGCCTTCTGAATTATATTCTTGCCATAGAGAAACTATTATATTCACCTTAGGAGAGGTTTTTCTGACAAAATGCTGGATACAGTCTTTAGTATGAAGGACCTTTCATAAGAAAAAAATAAAGTCTGTTGGTGACGAGTAAAATGAAAAATATCCCCCCCCCCCACTCTCTTGTCAGCTAACTTTGTTTCTTTAATACTGTAGGTACACCCAAGTCCATCAGCCAGTGAGCATTTATCGTTACTCCCCTCCTACACAACATTGACCGGGCTAATGTATGGCGCGGCCCCCACCACAGGTGGGGGAAAACTACAAACGAACGAACTACACAACAGATTTGGTCCCTTCAGCTCCTAATAATGATGATGATGATGATGATGGACTCGATGCACGTGTTTAGATCTGTCCTTACTTGTGTTTCGACGCCGTCAACTTCAAGGTTACTACTCAAGGCCAACGTGTATTATCGTCTGTATGCTCTGTATATTAGGCCTCTCTCTCTCTCTCTCTCTCTCTCTCTCTCTCTCTCTTCATCAGGTGATAGTGTCGGTGGTGGTAGTGATAGGAGCAGAAGTAATAATGATGATGATGATGATGATGATAATCATCATCATCATCATCATCATCAACCCCTCCATCATCCAATCCTATGTTGCCCCACAAGAAGCGTAGGTGCTCGGGGCTACCCAAGTTGGTCCTGACATTGAAGATGAGAGTGACCAGCCTCACTCATCCCTGAGTGGCATTACGTTAGCCATAAACCCCAACCACTCCATGGTTATAAACCTGCACTGGCTCAAACCGATTGAAGAGTCTTAATTGTAATAATAATAATAATAATAATAATAATAATATAATAATAATAATAATAAAATAATAATAATAACTAGAAGCCATCTCACGATAGGATCTCATCACTCGCGTGGCCTGAAAGTTTTTCCCCGGCACATAATTCTGCACCTCCATTTCTGATTTGACGCAAATTCAGGATGTAAAACACACACAAAGACAGCCAGCCAGCCAACCTCACAACTGAAAAAAATTACCCATCCGCTTGCTTCACAAAGCTGGTGGTAAGCGGGCGGAGTGGTAATGTTTTCAGTTGCGAGGTTGGCTGGTTGGCTGTGTGGGTAAACAAGATATCTCATGAACGGCTTAAGCTATCAACGTGAAACTTTCAGGATATCAAGGTATGGCCAAAATCTTGAACGATTTGAAAATGGGCACTCGCGGTCACGGCCACCAGAGATAAATTAGTTGACCTTTGGCGGCCATTTTGGTGACCTTGACCTTGTCCCCGCGTGCCCATTTTCAAAGTTGTCCAAGATTTTGGCCATATCTTGATACCCTGAAAGTTTCATGTTGATAGCTCAAGTCGTTCATGAGATGTCTTGTTTACCCACACACAAACAAAGCCAGCCAGCCAACCTCACAACTGAAAACATTACCACTCCGCCCGCCTCGCAACGCGGGTGGTGGTACCATAGTAGTAGTAGTAGTTGTAGTAGTACTAGTAGTAGTAGTAGTAGTAGTAGCAGTGGTGGTGGTGGTGGTGGTTAGAGCATGTTTATTAAGCCACCTTAAACCCGATGCCACACCTGTTGTGATATAACTTCTACGCAATATCATGTTCTCCATCACCTGTTCTCTCACAACTTTCTTCACTCTCTCTCTATATAACTCTTTTCATTTGAACTTGTCGTGTTCTTCCTCACTTCTCTCTTCATCTTTCCTCATTCTCACTATACTGTACTCTCTTCATTACTGCAACTTATGTTCTTCCGCTGTTCTTCCGAAATTCTCTATTCAACTTTCCTCATCCCCACTTCTGTGCGTTTGTTTGCACCTGGCACAGATCCCTAACCCCTTTCAGTTCAGCTCATGGCCTAGAGTAATCAGACTGAGGGTTTGGTTTGACTAGTAACCGAGGAGACTCATTCCTACCTCATAATTAATGTTCATCGAATTCCATGCATGCACGACTTCGAATTAAAGTTATGGGAGTGGACCAGTTTCGCTAAGTGAATATGAGAGGAGTTTGGAGGGGGTGTATGTGTTGTTCACACACACACACACACACACACACACACACACACACACACACACACACACACACACACACACAGTCACCCTCACCCCCCACACACAGTCACCCTCACTCCCCCCACACTAATTATGCGTATATTAAATGGGAAGAGATGGGTTGTAGCAAAGGGGGGCCAAAGGTCAGTGATAAGCACTCTAATCCCACAGGTCTAAGGGTACATCCACTAGCGTCATTCTCAGCCTGGGCGCTCATTCTCATCTCTCTATTTGTTGTTGTACATTTGCTAAACTTCCTGTCTTTCCCAGCCTGGGCGTATACTCTATTTATATATTACTAAACGTGATGATGAATTGGTGGTGGCGGCGGCGGTGATAGTGATGATGACAGTGATGATTATGATGCTTTTGATGACTACGATGATGATGATGACGATGACGATGTGGGAGGGGTGTGGTGCATTAAGGCTCGGTACGGCGCATTAAGTCCCGTGTGGCGCATAAGGCCCGGTAGGTAGGTAGGTAGGCAGAACACGTACGGGACTTTCCCCGGTTTCGTGTGACCAGTTCCATCCCGTGATTGCACTTGTTCGCTCTTGGGGTGGCATAAGAGGCTCCGTAATACTGTACCTCTTTTTTACCGACTTGTTCTGCATATTACACCTTAACATTTTCTTGCAGTGTTATGTAAATTTGTTTATGTTTGCATTTTATGTGGATTTCGAGATGTGACGCCTCTTCCTTTGCGATTTATTCTGCACTTTACACTTCAGTAGCCTCTTTGTGTGTTACTGCACATTACACTTCAGTATCCTCCTTATATGTTACTAAGGCAAACTTTGTTCAAGTCTTCCACTGTAATTCCTTCTTCCTATTCCAGTCTTTTAAACGCAATGTGTTCAGGCATCTTGAAAGGAACGGATCTCTCTCTCTCTCTCTCTCGGAACAATTATTGCGGGTTTCTAGACTTTGGTTCAGTTTTCCCTGCATTATATATATATATATATATATATATATATATATATATATATATATATATATATATATATATATGTATACAGTATATATATATATATATATATATATATATATATATATATATATATATATATATATATATATATATATCAACAATGAAACACAACACTCCAAGTCAGTTTATGCAATTGTATCATACACTTAATCATTTTCCTCAAGTCATTCACACAAATTAACTGGTCTGGTTGCACAGCTGGATTGCGAAACTCAGATCCGATTTCTAGGCTGCAATAAGATCTCGCAACACCTCATTTTTAGCGATCTGTTTTGCATATTACACCTTAGCATCATTTCGCACGTTCTTTACATCGTTTGAATATGGAACAAGCTTCCATCATGAACACACAAGAGGACACGGGGGTGTTATCTGTAGAATAAGTCACCAAGAAACACGTGTTGCGAAATATCCGAACCCATTTAAAAATACTACTCTCACCAGCGTATCTCACTTCGGACACTGCGTAGTAGGTCCTTTCACTAATTCAAGGTTGAGCCACTTTCGACAGACGGCGAGTTCCGGGATATGTGCGTGAGAGAAATTTCTGGAAGTTGGTCTTGGTCTAGTTTTGAGATGGGTCTAATTCCCAACCGCTGTGGAGGTAAAACTGCCGATTATTTTATTCGGCTGTGTGAGTTATATCCCGAGAGCATTCAGAACTCCTCGCAGCTGAAAATGTTAACTAATCTTTAGTACCGTAGGTCTGTTTACACCTGCCGTAGGTCCCTAGCCCCTTTCAGCTCACTTGATGACCAGGTGATGTCAAATTCGAGGGTTGATCTGCCTAGTGACCAAAATTACTGATTCGTCTATCTGAACTAAAGTCAACTGAATTCTATGCTACCAGTACATAGTATTCACGTTGCACCAGTTCCATCAGATGAAAACAAACAGATCTTTTACAGCAATAAAAGGGTTCACTGAGAATCCTCTGACGAAAAGAAAAGGCAGGACTGAACAAGCTCCACGATAAGTAAAAGATCGAGTGGAGGATGTTAAGGAATCTGTCACCGCATCATAATTACTGTCACAGCCATATTTTATTGCTGGCAAGAATACACGGGTTCTTTATTCAACATTTTCACAACAGTTTTCCCTCGACAAAGGGGCAGGACGGGACAGACGAGTCACACGAGAAATAAAAGCAGAGCTAAAGAGTGCTAGGACGCTATGGGCAGTCACAGAAATTTTCCGTTAGCTAAAATATCTTCATTCTTCACACCGCGCGTCAAGGGTTAAGAGTTTCCTTCAACGAAAGGGAAAAAGTACGGGGCAGACGAGCTCCAAGACAACTAAAGGAACTAAAAAAAAAAAAAATCTAAGGCTCTGTCCTGTATATTCAGTAATTCAGTCCTTGTTGCAGCAATGTTATACCGCTATCCAGTTTAGATTATCACTACTGACCACCTTCACAGCATTAATGAGTTAATTTTCTTTTGCCGAGATGAGACGAGTGCACTAGAAGTGAACTGACAAAGGAATCCTGGAGTGACTGCATCGCAGCGTCATATTTCTTACCGTCGCAAGAATTTAGCGACTTCCAAAAGATCGTTACTTTGTCACAGCACTGCAAGGGTTAATCATCCTTCGACGAGGGGAAGTGACAGATAAGACGAGACCCACGAGGCCTGAAAAAAGGACCAAAACATGTTATCGCTAAGGCGTCCCTCCTTGCATATAACAGGTTACATAAATGTACCGTTAGCCACTGTATATAAATTCCCAATACTGGCACTCCACAGCAGTAAAAGTTTGAAGACACGATGAGCGAGCCCCACGAGCACTGAAGGAAGGATTGATAAGTGACACGGGGTCTCCTGGTATACTATCAATTGCAAAAAATGTACCACTGGCCAATATGTAAAATTTATCACTGAACTAGAAAGACAATTTTTCCTTCCACGAGGACACGGCAGGACAGACGAGCCCCACGAGCACTGAAAGGAGGACTAAAACACGCTAGGGCGTCTGTCCCGGTATATAGTCAGTCGCCGTCAGGAGGAGATCACGTGCTAGAGGGCTGAGCATTCACGTGGACCATCCAAGTCCACCCTCTTCTTCATTCTCCTCCTCCCTTCCTATCGCACCTTTAGAGATCCTAGCTTTATTTTACGGCTTCCAGGGAGGAGTGGAGGGAAAGGAGAGACCTGGAGCGGAACGGGAGGGACTGGAAAGGGAGAGTGAGGGAAGGGAAAGCGTGGGAGGGAGAGGAAAAGAGAATGGGTGATGGAGTGTGGGTCATCACGTGAAGCCTTCGTGGAGGGGACACTCTATGGAGGTCGCTAGGTGTGTGTGTGTGTGTGTGTGTGTGTGTGTGTGTGTGTGTGTGTGTGTGTGTGTGTGTGTGTGTGTGTGTGTGTGTAAAACATGGTTGCTCTTTGGTATTTGTGGTATGGTGACTGCTGTTTTCCCTAATTACAGCTTCTTCTGACAAGCCCCAGACGATTTTATCCTGGAAAGCTAGAGAAGTTGATGGAGGCTTAATGTAACCTCTCCAGCTGTTAGTCTCTCTCCTGAAATGAACAAAATGTAGTTAACAGTACTTGAACTCAGCTGACAGATGTTGATTATGAGGAAAAATAAGTCTCTGTCTGTCTGTCTGTCTCTGTCTCTCTCTCTCTCTCTCTCTTCACAATAATCTGCAAGGCTACGGTTATTTTCAGGTCCAAGGTTCGAAAGCTGATAACAGATCCAGTTTTTATTTCTTTCTGGCTCATTGCCTATCTTTTTTTTTTCTTTTTTTTTATTAGCGGGGATGTGGGGAGGGGGGGGGATGCGAAGGAAAGCAACTCTGGATGAAGGTTAGGCCAAGAACAAGGAACGGCATTCTCTTGGGCAAATCCATATAAGTTTCTTCTGCTTAGGACGCGGTGGACATGTCTCTACTGTGATGGAGACCAACTGCATTTCCTCATTTTCTTTTCTTTCGATCCTCCTCATCCTTTCTCCCAAACACTTTTTAATTTCGTGTCGTTCCTTTATTTCTTCGCCAGTTCGCTTCAAGTTTGGTAAAAATTTTCCGTGGGCAAATATCCTCAGACGGCTTTTTCACTTCTCCAATGTAGCCCTTTTTTATTTTCTTGTTGATGGTACATGGGGACGTTCACCATCCACTCACCCGGTGTAATGCGGCCCTGAGGTGACTTTACACTGAGTGACAAGTCAAATGGCTTCTGTATATAATCTAGGAAGCCATTCACTATGTAGACTGGATATCACAATACTAAATGACCCATGGTGGTCTAGTGGATTAAGACGCTCGAACAGGATGAGACTCGTAAAAGTTTTCATGGGAGGATTGGTTGAGGGTTATTGCTCACATAATGCCGCTCAGGCTAGTGGGGCTGGTCACCCTTGCCTCAGATGTTGGAAATGAATGCCCTAGCTTCGGGTCTCTACGCTCCTGATGGAGCAGAAAAGGACTGAATGATGGATGAGATGGGCGCTATGCAAATGATCACTGAATGAAAGTGTGGCCAATTTTTCCTGGACAAACTGCTCAAAATTCTCTTGCACTTGTGTTTTACCATTTCTTGGTTAGGTTTCTGCCCACCACAATCCTAGCAGTTGCAGAGAGGGTTATGAGGACGATAATATTAACCTGTGTCTATGCATTCTTTTCTCTTATTTCTGCATTTACCTATCCCACTGACACGAAGCACAGGTCTGAACATGACACCTGCAAGAAGCTTGCACGACAGAGTTTAGTACCCACACTTACGTACGGGTATGAAACAGTGGTGAGGCATGATTAGTTAAGAGTTTGATTGGTGGGGATAGGATTTTTGACAAACGTGTGTGGAGTGCATTGAGCTGATAGGACAGGAAATAATGTGATGCGGGAGAGATGTGGAGTACAAAAGTCAGGTAGACATGAAGACGTGTTCTTAAAATCAGTGGTTCCCAGACATTTTGGTTCTGTGGCCCCTCAGTCTTAAAATGATATCATCCTTGCCTCACCTCCTCCCCCCCCCCCCGCACGTAATACAATAACATCTGTGATCCCTATCTAACTCTTTATCAGAAGTAACACACACACACACACACACACACACACACACACACACACACACACACACACACACACACACCTCACAAACCAAGTGTATTACAGACCACATACAGCAGTGAATCACCACATTACAACAGACAGCACAAACAAAAGCAAGCCTCACTAACCACTTACAGCTCGCATCCCAAATACGAGTACATCACAGACAACATACACGTGCGACCAACCATACAGCACGGGCTACACAGACGAAACATACCTCACAGGCCACATACACCTCACAGACCAATTATATATCAAAGACCACACAGACCAGAAACCTACCACATCACGAGTACATAAACTATACAGACAAAACAGGTCCCACAAACCAAACACATCTCAATGATCAATTATACTGCACAGGACACAGAGACCAAAGATGTACCATATACAAAAGACCACGCTACCTTATTACAGACCACGCAGACCAAAGATCTACCTTCTTACACAGACCACGCAGACTATTAAGAAAAAAAAAAAAACATGCCTCACAGACCATATACATCCCACTGACCAATTATATTAAACACAGACCACCACATTACACAGATCACACTGAAGAAAGAGGCCTCACAGACGGCACACAAAAATGATCTAATTACGTTTGGTTACCAATAAGAATGAAGTACTGAATCAAGCAAGGTCGAGGCAAAGAACTTACGTGCACCAAAGGAAGGTTTACGTAAGATCATTTTTCTGCTGCAGCAAAGAATTTTCTATTTCTATTTTCTTTTCCCTTCCCCCCCCCTCTCCCTCTTTTTTGTGGGTGGGGACGTTTACGATCCACTCTTGATATTGTGCAACATTCAAGCGACTCTACACTGAGTGATAAGCCAATGATTTCTTGTGATCCCGGTTACCATTTATGACGCTGCGTATTTATTAGCAAATTATGCCTGATAGTTTAATGAGTCCAGGCGTTCCAACCGAATTGGGCCCGTAAGGGATTGCGTCCAGGGGATGGTTGGCTAGTCACCTTCGTCTTAAATGTTGGGACTGAGTAACCTAGCCCGGGGCCCCTATGCTCCTGATAGGGCAGTAAACGACTAGATGATGGATAAAAAAGGGGAGTTACAAATCTTCCCATTTTTATGTCCTTCCTGTCACAAGTCCTAGTTACAAGCAGAATATTAGCTTAAACTATTTTGTGCATCTCAATTATAAGTTCCATAGGCAGTATGCAGATTATTCACGTTAGCGACCGGGACCCGAAATTGAGCTTTTAATATTAATCCTACAAGGAGGGATTCTTTTGTCCCAGTCAGGCACAGGAGACAGATCAGAAGACAGGTGTGCCAAAGTCTCATCCAGTGACTGTTGTGATGGACACTGTGAAGGCAAGTAGAAAATGAAGGGAGGAGTCATCAGCGAATAAATGAATAGCGCTGACTGAATCGTTCATAAGGTCATTGGCGAATAAGCAAAGCTGGTGAATGAACAAAACCCTGAGGAACACCAGTATCGAAAATATCAGACGAAGTTATAGTGACAGTCTAAAAATATTTATGGAATTATTCGAGAAAATTTGAGACGTAGGCACAAAAAAGGAGACACACACCGTAGGACAGCAGTCTGAAAATTAAAGTTTTGTGCCTGATTCTGTCGAAGACCTGTAAGATGTCTCGTGAAATGTCAAATATATCATCGAAGGCAATGTCTGAAGACCTGTAGTGGAGACTTACTGACGAAACCCATAATGGCAATTAGAAAGTTTTGAAAGGAAAAGTGATTCAAATCCTCCCCACTGAGGATAAACTAAAAAAAAAAGTAAGAAATACTTAAGACTAAAACAATTCGTTAAATCAGATGAAGTCAAGACAACCAAACCCTACGTGTAAAAAAAAACAAAAAAAAGAACATAGTAGTCAGTTATACCACCTTGAGAATGGAAGTCAAGCCTGTTAGGTGAAGCCTGTTAGGTGAGGCGACATATTAACCACAGTATTCGAAACATAAAACCTTACATGGACGGACAGGATCTGGGTCTTTCAATTTCAACAGCTTCTGCCTCTTCAGTCCAAGTGACGTCAGACTGAGTCAACTGCTGCTGCTACTGGAGTATTTTATTCAACTCAGGGATGACATCTCGTACTTAAAATATTTATCAAGGCTATATCAGACACCTCCAGTTCGAAAAATCTGTCTCAAGCTGTATAATATCGTATGGACACGGTAAAGATACAACGCATGAAAGGTCTCCGACTCCACTGGACTAAGCTTCATAGTTGTCGTCTATCCTATCATCAAAACCCTTGTATAACGAGGGACAGGTTTGGGGTCATTCAGTTCTGAGGGCTTGAATTGTAAGTTTTGAATGGAGGTGTAAACAGATTAATTTTGTTGGGTGCGCTAATGTTTGTTTCTCGAATTTTTGTGTGTTATCCTCTTTTGCTTCTACCCAGACCCATTCATCACTATCGTCATCCTCCACCTTATTCCCGCTATTATGTGAATGGGGAGGATAGGCTCTCTAAATGGGAGAATAGGATGTACAAAATTATCATGTCCAATAGACACATCCCACGCATGCATTCACTTAATAATCATTCGATATAGTTTTTAACTTCACAAGTATGATGAGAATGAGGAAGAGGATGATTCTTGTACTCTAAATCTTCTTTCATGACCTTATCTTTCCAGTACTCACTCTCTCTCTCTCTCTCTCTCTCTCTCTCTCTCTCTCTCTCTCTCTCTCTCTCTCTCAACAAAAACCGTAACACCGCCACACAGAAATCGAAAGTTAATATAGAGGCCCCTCAGAGACCTGCTCGTCACTTCTGATAAAAACTTGATCTTGGTTTGAAGGGCGTTGGGGGCTGGGAAGATTTGCAGTATTACGGAGCTGTCCAGTGGCTTCTGTTTCTTTATCTGTGTGTGTGTGTGTGTGTGTGTGTGTGTGTGTGTGTGTGTGTGTGTGTGTGTGTGTGTGTGTGTGTGTGTGTGTGTGTTTCTCTCTCTCTCTCTCCCTAAACGAATACCAGATCTAAAAGCTGTATTCTCAGCAATACTGATAATGCCCAAGAGCCAAGTGAGGTGCGTGGACATCATGGGAGTCACGCTCTGTTGGTGTGGTGCAGGTAAACTGCAGGGCTTGGGAACGGGAAAAATATCATCCTGTATTCAATCCTACTCTGTTTCTCCTTTCATTCCCCTCAAAGGTACAAATCTCTACTTCTCTTCAAGTCATCCTTCTCAAAGTTTCATTTTCCCAACTCCCTTTGACAACCATTAACACTGAAGGTGCCAGGGTTCGATTACTGGTATTGGCAGGCGGCACCTTTCGGGTCAGGTGTCTGTCCCCCCGTTATGGGTTGGCAGGTAAAATGCGTATTTATGGCAAAATCTTTGGACGTAACTGTGGCCACTTGGATGATGCAACGGCCTCGTCTTGCAGGGACTTGGCTGAATAACCCACCACAGGCTCAATGGCTTTAGTTACGGAGATGAGCACCACGGCAACGCGCCTCATAATATGTACCCAGACATTTATCTTTATCTGCCCATCTCGCTAGATCCCTTCCTTCCTTCTCCACACCCACAAACCTCTATGTCATTCCACCACATGCCCCGTCAGAGTTAGTCAGGAATAAATGTTGGTCAATAATTCCACTGACAATCATCTTGGAGGGAAACCTACCAAGTCTCCCTCGGCTCAGGATTATTTGCCAGCAGTGGAAAGTGGTAAGCGGGTGAGGCGAAATATTAGGCAAACTTTGGTGTCTATGGGCAGAGAAGCATACCAAGCCTCTCTCAGCTTAGAAATGATAGCCAGGAAGGGAAAGTGAGAAGCAAAGGAGGTGAAATAATAGACGAGCTTGTGTCATCGCGTGTACTTACCTACCTGACTGATTCACAGAGACGATTCGATGAGTTTGGAGGATATGACTGGGAGGGAAAGAAGGAATGGGAGCGGATTTCTGGCTCGTCTTCTTGTTTTTGTTGTTGGAGAAAAAGATAGTGCTTTGGAGGTGAGCGAGACGGGATACTGGCAAGGGCGGGGTGAGACGGGGTGTGGCAGGGTGGGATAGTGTAAGAAGGGTGTGGGACGGTAAGGCAAGGTGTGGGAGATTGTTGCAGGATCTGTTAGACATAATGTGTAGGTGAAATACACACACACACACACACACACACACACACACACACACACACACACACACACACACACACACACACACAGAGTAAATGAAGTAAATGAAAGATGAAACTTTTTGAGTGGAAAATTAGTACTTCTGAAAACTTTGGAACAAAAAACTACTTTTCGAGACGATGATGGCTTAACGAAGGTATGGGGCATTTTAGAGAGGAAGTCTGATGAACCATCCTTCCTCCCTCGATTCCTCCCAATCCCTCTTTCCCCTCTCGTCTCCTCAGCCCTCTCACCTCAACTCTTCCTTCCCTCTCAGTCCCTCTTTCCTCTCCTCTCCTTTCTTTTATTCCTCTCTTCTCCCCTCCCGCCCCTCTCCTCCCCTCCCCTCCCCTCGCTCTCCCCTAAGCCATATGAAAGATTGATTAGGTCTCTTTTAACTAATTTCAGTCTTCCCTGTCCCTGCCTTGGATCGAACTTGCGGCCTTCCCGACAGCAGACCACTTCTCTAACGACTGGAATACCATCTCTAAACAAACTATGCCTAAGAGTGTGACCGGAATCGAATCGAACTCGGGATTATCCAAGTGCGATCTGGATAAGCTAACCACTACACCACACTGACCTCCTACCATGGCCAAGGACAGGGTGAGGAATGTGTGGAGAGAAGAGGAAAGGGAAGGGAGGGGAAGGGAAGGGAAGGGAAGGGAGGGAAGGGAAGGAAAGGGAAGGGATGGGATGGGATGGGAAGGAAAGGGATGGGATGGGAAGGAGAGGGAAGGAAAGGGATGGGATGGGAAGGAAAGGGAAGGAGGAAACAATGGTAAAAAAGGTGAGGAGAGAAAAGGGAAAGTGGGGAAGAGAGAGGGGAGGAGACTAGGAAAAGATTACGAAGGGGAGGAAGCGATGGGTGGAAGAGTGAGAGGAGAGGAAGGGAGAGGAGAAGGAGGTAAGATATATGGTAGACAAGAAGAGGAAAGGAGGAAGGGAGGGGAAGAGAGACGAGGAAAGGGTGACGAAGGGAAAGAAATGAGGGCAGTAGAAGGAACGGAGAGGAGGGGAGGGAAGGAAAGAGAGGGAAAGGACAGGGGGGGGGGGTATGCGAGGTTCCACACTGGAAGGTCACAAATTCTTGTATGTTGTGGCGTAAGGTAGTTTAACTGTACCTCTCTCTCTCTCTCTCTCCCTCCTCACACACACACACACACACACACACACACAGGAAGGATTATTTTTCTCACCAATTTTTAAAACATCATGATACTGTTTACATTTTTCCCAAATATCTTTTCAGCTACATCATTTCCTCTCCTGATTGTGTACGCTCAGATTTTTCAAAATTATTCTGTCCCTCCCTCTCTCGCTACTCCTCCACCTCTGTCTGTCTGTCTGTCTGTCTACATGTCAGTCAGTCAGTCAGTCTGTGTCTGTCTGTCTCTCTCTCTCTCGCTCTTCCTCCTTCCCATCTTCTTTCTCCTAATCTGTCATTACTATACCTCTCTCATCCGCAGGCCCCACTGTGGGTCATAAAAAGACCCCCTCAAATACGTTGTGTTCATTATTGTTACAAAGGGCATAATTATTTTCATATAATTATGATTATTCAGAATGTGAATAAAGACTCCCATGATGTGAGCAATTAGTCATGGTTGCATTCAATCCGATGAGCCTTAATTCAGAAATGAGTCAACGTGGTTACTACACCCTTTCTACTCGAACCTGGCCTTAAATTACCCTCTCTCCATCTTGACTCCTGAACTGGAGCAAGGGATGAACACTAGGATATGATGCTAGTCACGAAGAAGTGTTATGGAAAGGACGTTCAGCTACTGTATACTGCCTTATTCTGCCACTGAGCAGCACGAAACAAGTTGGAAAAGGGGGAAAAAAAAATCTGTGTCAAGTGAAGGTAAAATGACTACTGAAGTCGACTCAGTCTGACTACATGCGGTCAACTGAGCTGAAAGGGAGTAAGAATCTATTAAAAAAAAAAAAAAATCATCGGAAGCTGAGCATGTCTTCACCTCCGTCTGTTTGTTTATTTGTCTAGCGAATTACGGAAATCTAATGGCCAGATCTTCATGAAAACAGGTATGGATGTCAACACTGATCCAAAAGAGAAGAGATTTAGTTCTGGTGAGGCACGACAAAGTACGATACAAGGACACATTTGTCATCCATCCTTCATTCAACCCTTTACTGTCCATGAAGGTGACAAGGGAAAGGCGTCATTGCACTGAAGCTATTAATGAAGATTTTTTTCTAACACCTTCCCTACAAGATGCCTATCCCATCCATCCATCCATCCATCCATCCATCATCCAGTCCTGCACTGCTCCATTAGGGGCGTGGAGGCCCGAGCCAAGGCTGATAAGGCCACAAATTCAAGGCGAGGATGATCTGTCACTCTATCCTGAGAGGCATAATGTGTACAGTAACTCCAGACGTCCTTTGAATGAGAACCCTTGCAGGTCACATTCGTCTGGACTGCCTGAACCCACTAGGCCACCAGGTAATCATTTGTTGGCTGTATGGTTACTACTAAACGCAGTCAATGTTTTCCTGCGTTACAGGAAACCACTTACCTTACCACTTAATGTAAAGTCACCTGAAGGTAGCACTACACTGGGTGAGTGGATGGTGGGTGCTAATACCAAACACAACTCTAGCGCCAACAATAAAAATAATGAGAGAACAAGAGTAATACGGATATAAATATACGTCATCGTACTGGAGGAGTTAGCTATAATAGCACATTTGAGTTCCCCTTCACATGAGGTGATTTCTTTTTTATTTTTAAGTTTACGAATGACGAGTAGAAGACATCACGTGGCCGGACATTACACATCATTCTCTCTCTCTCTCTCTCTCTCTCTCTCTCTCTCTCTCTCTCTCTCTCTCTCACGGAACCCCGAATAATTAGATTTAATGTTAGCCTACTCAACCCCATCCTCTCTCTCTCTCTCTCTCTCTCTCTAACACACACACACACACACACACACACACACACTGCGTCACAGACCCTTACAAGGCACAGGCACCACGGAAATCCCCACAAAACTGCCATCATCACCCTACTCAGATTAACCTAATTCTCGATGAACAGACAAACTTTAACTCCCCTTACGTCACACCAACAGATGCTGGAGAGTGGAATGTTTATGTGTTAAGTCCGTGTGGTTGGCAATGACAAGGGAAAGATTGCGTCTGAGTTAAAACGTGATCGCTTCTGTCTTAGGGAGGGTTTTGTGGATGATGCGTTACTATTTGTAGTTGTAGAAGTTGTAGAAGTAGTAGTAGTAAAGTAGTAGTAGTAGTAGTAGTAGTAGTAGTAGTAGTAGTAGTAGTAGCAGTAGTAGTAGTGGTAGTTGCAACCTTAAGCTCATCTAATTGTAAACCCGGTGAACTACAGGTTAGAGCTGCCCATCTTGCACATTCCACCTTTTCCTTCCCGGGGACAGGGAGGGAAATGAGGGACTTCAGGGTACAGGGAGGGGACTGAGGGACTTCGGGGGACAGGGCGGGGACTGAGGGACTTCGGGCGACAGGAGGGGGACTGAGAGACTTTGGGGGATAGGACGAGGTTTAAGTGACGTTTGAGTAACTGTATGGGCAGCTCCAAAAACCGGTCATATTGGTGCTATAACGTGAAGGCGTCCCTCTCCAGCACCATTTATCACTGTCTTAGCGCCATTCAAATCCTAAAACTGCTCCCTATACTAACCACGATCAATTCTGCGTTTTTAAGATCAGAATTCCATCGCTTTTACCACGTGACCACCACCATATACGGGATAAAGACACTACCTCTATGAAAATGTGCTAGGTGCTGTGAGAATATACTGTACTTGTGAACTGGTCTCGAATCGTGGACCCTAGCCTACTGCTGTCTGCTTTCAGGGATTTCGTTACCCATTTCCCTCGGCGATTTATTTTGCATATTCCGCTTAACAATCCTATCGTATGTCAGTGACGCTGGGTCGATATTAAGCAGCTATGCATAACATGCAAGACAAACTAATTCACGAGATGGGAAATAAATCGCTAAGGAACAGGTCTTAAGGCAACCAAAATACAGTGCGTACATCTGTGTCAAGAATCGGATGCACAGAAAACATAGAAGACACCCCCCCCCCGTGTGTGTGTGTGTGTGTGTGTGTGTGTGTGTGTGTGTGTGTGTGTGTGTGTGTGTGTGTGTGTCTTTTGGGGGATGGGGATGACCGGTTTCAAGGGTCATAAGGTCAGGCTCTATTATCATCTTACTGGATGAGGAAAAAGTCAGGACGAAGTACCATACCTTACACTGTCACACTTCATACTGCCATTCCTCACATTGCCACACACACACACACACACACACACACACACACACACACACCACATCTCCCACTACCACACTGCACTCTCCTACTGTGCACAAACTTTTTTACCACCGCGCACAACACAACGTCTGATTTCATCCAGTGATCGTTACCTCTCTTGGCTGGACAGGAGGAGAGCTTATTCTGAATTAGTACTTGATATTTCCTTAAACATTATTTTTCATCAACTGGTTGTGAGTTCCTGCTTAGTAACACCTTGAGCACGATGATTTTTTTTTTGTTTTTTAGTTACCTCTGTTGCTGCTGTGATACCAGTCTCTTATGGACATGAATCCAGTACATTATGGGTTGAAGCTTTTCTCTTATAGTTCACCATTTTCTTTGTAGGATTGTGAGGGCGTTAGGGAACGTTTGTGTAAATGGGCAGCGGTGTCACCCGGTTCTGTCTGTCCCATCACAGGAATGCATCCCCTCTCTTGCACCAATACATTGTTGCGCCAGCCAATCGATTTCATTCAACTCTGTAAAGGCCTCTCATGCCGTAACAGGAAATTAAGGTAATTATGTCCTCTAATTTCCCTTAATTCATTATCGATGATGGCCTCATCTTATCTATCCATTTGATATCTATTGTTAATCTTCTGACTCTCCTCTGGGCGCTCGTAACTTAATTGTCTAAAGACTGGCCGGCTATGGGCCTGTGATCCATAAACTAAAACAAATAGGATACACTGATTAATATGTCTCATGCCTATCTTTTCGGTCTGGAGAAGGATGGCTTCATGTACTGCCACCAATCTAACCAGACGGTTCAACTAGCTGGTTATACGAACATCTCTCATTTACTCTATCATCTGAAAGGAGGATGGTGGACTGCAAGAGAGGGACAACTGAAGCCCGCAGTGCATCAGGTTCACGTTTCATATGAGCCTGGGATAGCAGGGCAGCACCTACTACCCTACTACAATTATACTTATCCTTTTAAACAGGGACAATTTACATCGACTGTCATACATTTCGAAGGTCCGAATGATGAATACCCAAAACTTAAGCATCGAGTTCTTAGATAAATTTCTGAACCTACATATTTCCCGAGATAGTGACGGTCGCCTTCGTGTGTGTTTCAAGGTGAGGGTGAAGGTGAAGCCTGGGTGCGTGGCTCTAAAAAAAATAACGATAAAAATAAAAAACCCTATTAAAAATAATAAAAGTAAAGCCATAGGATATTAAGTTCGTCTTCTCAGCACGCAGGGTGTAAATTATGAGGGGTATAATACTCTCTGCAGCACAAACACCGGATAATCAGAGCCTAAAGTTACGACAGGGATCTGGTTCACCCTCAGTCCAAAGTCACGCGTCAGTTCCCTCGATTTGTTTTTTTTATGTGAAATGTCAGAAAGTTTTGTGCTGTTTTTAAGGTGTATTATTTCGCCCTAGAAAGAAGTAGAAATAGTACCGGTAGTAGGTGATGTACAAGTAGTTGCAATCTCAGTCATCTGGAGATGAACCCATTGGACCACAGGCTGAAACTGTCCTGTTCTTTACCATCCTCCTTTGAGGGGATAGGGTAGAAGAAGAACGTCTGTATAACCGGGCAACAGAGCTACCCGGTCACATCTGTGCATAACTCCATCAAGTCAAGATATACAAGTAACGTGTAGTTTTACTGGCTTGCGTGAGGATGAAGCGCCTCACACACTCACAAAATCTGAGAGGAGTTTGGAGGTACGCTGACACAGTCATGTATGCGCTTTGTCAAAGTGGACTACAAAGGGATCTAATTCAAGTGTATATTAAAGAACGTTTTCGTCCAGTGAATAAAAGGATATTTTTTTTTGGTAAGTGTGTAAAAATACGGCCAAAACAACCTTACATTGTGGAGCTCTGTGACGCGGTACTGTCACTTAAAACCCTTCCCTCAGAGACATCCCACCAGAGCTAAACATATTCGCCTGACGGTAGCCGTAAATCAGTCAAAGAGGCGTCCGTACACTAACGGGGTCAAAAGTTGCCTGGATAAATGTCTCGTTTATATTCCCCTCTGGTGCTTGTGAGGAACGCCTTCACGTGGTGGCACCGACATGACTGGACGACTCCACTGTCCGGTTATAGAAACGTCCCTTGCCTCCCTCCCTATCCCTCCGAAAGGAGGATGATGGAATGCAGAAAGGGGAAAGCTTCAGCCTGCAGTTCACTGGGTTCACGTTTCAGATGCCCCTGGAGTTCTACTATTAGTAATCCCCTCTTCTTTCCCGCCTAAAGATGAAGGAGAAATGGGATTCAGAATACAAAAAAACAGAGAAGAAAAAGGAGAACTACTATAGCAACACCATGTGCAATGAAATGGGCCAGACACTCCTTCTCACCATTCAAACCCATGGACCCTAGAAGTACTCCACAGCCATAACCACCTGCACATTATTTATTTGTTTATTCACTGGGAGACAAGAGGTATTTTTCTTAACAGATTCACTTAAAATATACGTGCCTAGTAATCTGCTCAAACTATGATGTGTTTGTTGTAATCTGACAAAAGTCCAAAACCAGCTCAGTTGATAACCACATATTGTCGGACTGGACGATAAATTTTCCTAGTAACCAAGGAGACTTATTCTCACCTCATAACTAAAGCTCGTCGAATTTCACGCAACCATGACTTAGCATCCAAGCTGTGAGAGTGGCCCAGTTCCGTCAGATGAAAACAAAAAAATCGGATCTACTGTTTGCTATTACTGAGATTGAACTCGTGATCGCACAGCCCGCCAGCCCACTATTCTTTCCCCTCGACCACTAGGAAGGCACCGTAAGAAGTGGCTTACGTGCCTGAAAAGGGGAGGATAGGGATGAGGAAGAAGGGTATAAGGGTGGGGTGGGAGGATGGAGAGAAGGGCAAGAGATGATGAGGGATGATGGAAGGAGGAAGAGGGAGGGGTGAGAGGAGGGAAGGGAAAGGAAGGTAGGTGAAGGGAAGGGGGAGTGAGGAGGGGAGGGGTTGTGGGATAATGCAGGGAAGGGAGGGAAAGGGAGGTAAGGGACAGGAAGGGGAGTGGAGGACTGGAAAGAAGAGGACGAGGGGAAAGGTGTATGAAGGTGAGGAGAAAGGGGAAGGGGGAGTAGGTGGGGGATGGGAATTGCGGATGGGAGGGAGAGGTGGTATGATGCTAGGAAGACAATAATAAGTACTCTTGAAATACCCTGAGGCTATGTGTGTGTGTGTGTTTGTTTATGTCTGTGCTTTTAGGTTTAGGTATATATAATGTATGTCTATGGCTGTTACATGTATACATGTTTATGATTATGCGTATGAATGTATTATTCATGTATGCTCATGGATCCTTGAATCCATACATAAATATCGGTATGCCTCTTTTTGTGTAAGCTTGAAACCTATCTATCCCACTAAAAGAAAACAGAGTAACTGATGATGATGATGATGATGATGATGATGATGTGATGGTGATGATGAGGATGTAACTCTTACGATGCGCAGTTATTCAAGGATGGAAAACAGCTCATGAAGAAGCAAACTGTTCAGACATTGAGCAGCATGGCAGGCGTGTGTGTGTGTGTGTGTGTGTGTGTGTGTGTGTGTGTGTGTGTGTGTGTGTGTGTGTGTGTGTGTGAGAGAGAATGTGCAAGGGTGTGTACATATGCAAGTGTGCAAGCATATTAGCGTGTACGTGTGCTGATAAGCGTGTAGGTCACAGATGAGCGTCTTCCCGTACACAAGCAGGATCTCAGGGACACTAATAGCAACAAGTTCACACGCTTTACCTCCCCCTCCCCCTCCTGCCTCTCTCTCTCTCTCTCTCTCTCTCTCTCTCTCTCTCTCTCTCTCTCATCTATGTACTAATTGTTTTCTCCTGGTTACAATCTTTTCTATTGACCCCCTTCGGCTTTTTTTTTTTCTTATTTCTCCGTTCTCAACCCCTCCCTCTCTTTCCCCCCTCCCCTTCCTCCCTCATCCTCCCCCTCCATCTTTTCCTCTCCTCTGATTTATTTCCTACACCTCCCCCCTTCGTCTCTTCATTTCTCTCTCTCTCTCTCCACTTCGTAACAAAATAACAGACTCGAAAGAACTAGCAGGTCTGTTGCTGTTTCCTTTCCTTGCTTGTTCTCTGGACTCCCTCTCCCTGCCACACTGACGCCTCTTCCACCTCCCTCTCTCCCTTCCTTCCTTCCTAACACTGCCTCTTTCTGCCTTCCATCCTCTATGTTCTTCCATCCCTTCCTCCCTCCCTCCCTCCCTCCCCCTGCCCCCTGTACTTCTCCCCCTCCTCCCTCCCCTCCTCTCCTTCTTTTCCCCTCCCTTCCTCCTTCCCTCCCTCCGTCCTTCTCTCCCTCCCTCCCCCCTCTCGCCATGGAGGAAGCGGTTGTGTTGCGGCGAGAATAACAATTTTTACTTAATCTTCTCACGCTTCTTTCCTAAGAGTCACGCTTCACTGCTTGTCTATTGTTTGCTGAGAGAGAGAGAGAGAGAGAGAGAGAGAGAGAGAGAGAGAGACGATAGATAAATAAATGAGTTACACTGGACAGACTGACAGACTGAGATATACCGTATATAGTCTCTTTTAATAGTTTACAAATTTCCTATAGTGTCTTTTATTATGTTTATTATTTTCACTTAGGCTCCTGCTTTTCTGGCATACAAAAGACACACCTTTGAAATGTACCACGTATAATATTTACTATTCAGTTAACCTTTTTTTTAAAATCACTAATTTATTTATTTTTAGACATATTCTGCTAGCACTTCACGGCAACGATTATCACACACGTTTGGCAAAGGGTGTTGTCGAGAGAATTTTCCTCCCTATTATTTATACTGTCTGCCTTCTTCTTTTATCTATTTTTTCTTCTATTTTTGTTATTATTTTTATTTCTTACTTTTTATTTGATTATAGGATGACATCAGAGCCACGTTTACCATGAATTTATTATTAAACCTCTTCACTCCGATGACGTATTATCATTTTTTTTTTGTTAATTGATGGTTTAATTCTGCTAAGAGAGTTTTCGACGGGAGGGACTAGACAGCCATCAGAATCCCTTCACAATCTGTTTTCTCTCCCTAAGCCTTTTACACCACATCGTTTTTTCTCTTTCTGTGTCACTCTCTGTCCTGTCTGTCTGTCTGTCTGTCTCTCTCTCCTTTTCACACACACACACACACACACACACACACACACTGCAAAAAACTGCATAAGAAGAGAGGTGATAAAGACGTAAGGAAATTCAGTTTCCCAAACAGAGCAATTGATCAATGGAATGCACTACCGAATGAAATAGTGTGTGCCAAAACGATTCACAAATTTAAGGATATGTACGATAAATATGGTTTAAGACACGGGACAGTACGAGCTTGACTCATTCCTGTAAAGATACAATTAGTTAAGAACAATTAGGTAAGAACACACACACACACACACACACACACACAATACAAGTTAAATACAGTTTTATTCTTGATTCTCTCGTGTTCAAGAAAACTCTAGTACCCATTCCAGGTAATTTCTGGCGATCATATTTAACTGGGAGTGCGTAGAAGAACCAGTGAGTGCGAATAAGAGCCTGGGAGTGTTGATAATGGCCCCATAAACTCTTACATCATTGGGACAGCTCTACAGTAGTGCTCTATTGCAGCTGATGCCAGATAATTAATCTTTGGTGTCATCGGAAAACAGCTACCGTCATAATCTGTGAACGGTTTAGACAAAAACCTCCATGTTCTTCCTCACTCCTGAATGCTGAGTTAGGAGGCCCAAGCGGAGCCGACTGGATTTGTTTTTTATTAATGAGCTGCATAATGCTGCATCATTTGTTTACCGCGCCAACTTCTTTTTTGCGCCTCAACACGCTGAGATGAAAATCGGACGTATTCTGAGGCAAAGTCGTCCGATTCTGAATTTCTGAACAAAAACTGGATGAACAACCCCCCCCCCCTTCACTGAAACACGCTCTGGTCACGCCATTTCTGACTGTCACCTGAATTAAGTCTGACACCGAGAAAAGACTTGCCCTGATCGTGGCACAGTGAGGTCGGGTCACTCCTCTAGCTTTTACCCGACCTACACGATCAGACAACCTGCGTCAAAGTATATCCGATTTTGACCTGAGTGTGTGGCGGCTACCAGACACTATCATTCACACTCTACGCATGACCGAACCGAGCCGAAACAATCCTAAAACTCCATGAGCGGAAAAGGCCACCGGAATCAGGCTGATGGGCGGAAGGAGTGACTCTGAGCCTTATAACTACAGTGATACAGACCTGAACCTAAATTCACTAGGCCAAGAGATCGCAACCAGCTCACCTCGGACACACCCTTCCCTGCCAACCAGTTCTTGTGCGTTCGTGTAGCAAGAGGATAGTAAGGGACGTTTTTGTAGAGGCGTCATTATAAGAATTAGAGCTGTAGACCCAGGTAGATCTGGCTAGCAGTGGCAGTAGCTACGATGAGTGTTGGTGTCCAAGTGGTGACGCTTGAAGGGAGTACAGACAGAAATATGAAAACAAGGATACTGGACAAGGAGAAAAAAAGAAGAAGTGAGGGCTGAATCGTAAACTAGGGTAAATATATATATATATATATATATATATATATATATATATATATATATATATATATATATATATATATATAAATCGCAAAAAGGGCGTTGGGTGTTAGTGCCCAAGTAGAGACGTTTCGAGGAAGCAGATAAATAAATAAAAAGATGATACAGTGATGCAATAAATAATGCATAAATTAAAATGTTACAGACCATTTTCCATTTTCCAAATACATCGCAATAGGGACGGTGGGCGTTAGTGCCAAAGTGTTGACGCTAGGGGGAGTACAAATGATAAAAAAAAAAAAAAAGCAAGGGAGAAGATAGACACATACATTAAAACTACAATAATAATAAAATTAATGACAACAAGAATAATAATAATAATAATAATAAACCAAGTACAGAATGTAGACTCAGCAGCGCGGGCATATATGTATATATATATATATATATATATATATATATATATATATATATATATATATATATATATATATATATATATATATACAGTATATAAACATCGCAATATGGACGGTGGGTGTTAGAGCACATTTTGTGACGACTAAGGAGAGTACTTATGCTTATATAAGACGGAAATGATTAGGAAAAAAAAATAAATATAAAGATAGGTATACTTGACAGAAGACAACACAAATAAAATCTAAACTGAAGTACATATTCCACGCATATAATAGTGACGGTGGGTATTAGTGCCCATGTAGTGACATTTGAAGGAAATCATAAAAAAGAAAATTACAGGAGGAAAAAGACAGATACTGGAAATTAAATTATATAAAAAAATGTAAAGCTATGAGAATTAAACTGTAAACTGAGGCAGATATTCCACTGACATAGTACAAGGGACGGTGGGTATTAGGGTCCAAGTGGTGACGACAGATAGATAGTTAGACAGATAGACGAATGGAAGGATGGATAGACAGACTGGCTGACTGATAGATAGATAGATGGATAAACAGAGGCAGATAAGTAGGTATGTATGTACTGTAGACAGACTGACAGAGGTGGAGAGATGGATAGTTGTACAGCTGATAGATAGATAGATCGATAGACAGAGATAGACAGATAGATACAGATAGATGGATGGATGGATATACAGATAGACAGATAGACACAGATAGACAGACAGATAGGTTGACTGACTAGTTGATAGACAGACAGACTGATAGATATGTCTGATAAAAAAAAAACACGGAATTTACAGTAACATAAAAATTACGCTCCAAACTGATGTAGACATTGCAAAAATAAATAAATAAATAAAAATCAATACGGACAGTGGGTACTAGTGCCCATGTGGCGATGCTTGGAGAGAGTATTGAGGCATAAACGCAGAAAAGGGGTACAAGAGAGAGACCGTAAAAAATAAAACTTTAATCTGAGGTGAGAGGCAGGAAATGAGGAAGAGAAGGGATGGAAAAGGGAAGGAGGGAAGAACGGAGGGGAGGAGGGAAGGACGGAGGGGAGGAGGGAAGGACGGAGGGGAGGAGGGAAGGACAGAGGGGAGGAGGGAAAGTCGGAGGGGAGAAGGGAGAGAAAAGAGAAGAAATAGGAAACAGGGGACATGGAGGGAGGTGGATGAAAGGGAACGAATATGGGAATGATGAAAGATGAGGCAAGAGGTGAGGGGAATGACGAGGGAGTGAGGGTAGGAAGGAAGAAGACATAGGAAGGGGAGGAAAGGATGAAGGAAGACGACAAAAAATGGGAGGAAAGGAGGGAGGAAGGAGACAGTAAACTGGGGGACGAAGAAGACAAAAGACTGGGGAAGGGAGGAAGAAGACACAAGAAGGAGGAAAGAGGAAGGAAGAAGATACAAGAGGGTAGGAAAGGAGGGAGGGAGGGAGGAAGAAGATACGGAAGAGGGAGGAAGAAGATACGGAAGAGGGAGGAAGGAGGGCGAGACGAGAGGGGAGGGAAGGAAGAAGACGCAAGAGGACAGGAAAGGAGGGAGGAAGAAAACATGGAGGAGGGCGAGACGAGAGGGAGGAAAGAAGGGCAGGATGAAAGGAAGGGGCGGATGGGAAGAGACAGGGAAGGGGAAAAGGTTGGTAGGTAGAGGGGAGGAAAAAAGGAGGAAAGAAAAAAAAAAGATGGAAAGGAGGGACTGGAATGGGAGATAAGGAAGAAGAGACGAGAGGGAGGTGAGAAAGAAGGACGGGAAGGAGGGAACGAAGGAGGGAAGGGAGGAGAGAGGAAGAGGGAGATGGGGAGGGAGGGGTGGCAAGTAAGGAAGGTCAACTGGGGATTCCCTTAGATCGTGACGAATCCCGTTCTGTGTCCTGCCTGAGTGTGTTGTTGCTGCTGCCGCACTCTTACAACACTTCTCTGGTAGGACAGAGACGCCTTCACGTGCTGGCACCGATATAGCCAGGTGGTGGATCTGCCCTATTATAAAAACGAACCTCAACTCACTCGTCCTCTGAAAGAAGGGTGCCTCTTTTGTCCGACTCTGGGCATATGAAATCTAGCTCTCGGTTGGGCAAAATTTGACCCGAATAAGTTGCAGAGGTAGTATAGAAAAATAAAAAAAACTAATAATATAACAAGACATATTTACTACTAACATTAATCCACACATACCAACACAAGATAATGCCTGGTAATGGTATCGTCTTTCAGTCATGCAAATTGAGAAGGCAAAATAGAAATTATATCAGAAAACGTAACAAGTTTTTTTCTTTCTTTTTAGCCATGATAATAATTGCTGACAATATAACAAGTTTTTCAATTATAAAAATCCAGGTATCGCTACAGAAAATAATTACCGAAACGAGTGTAATAAGCTTCAAGTTATAGGGTATCCTGTCAGTGCTACGGAAAACTGGGGCTGAAATGTAATAAGGGTTTCAGTAATCATAAACCTGGCTGAAGCCAAGGTAGCGACATCAAGTTAATCTCAAGGTAGCTTAAAAAAAAAAAAAAAGAGTATCAATTCACTGATGGTGTGATAAGACTATAAGACAAAGGTGGCTGTTTGATTTTTGTGGCATTATACCAATGCAACTGAGCTTTCACTAACTCTGTATATATAAAAAAGTTAATCCCTTCAGTCTTATGACGCACTTTTCAGTATGAAGCGACTTGCTTGACTGGAAGCGAATCGTCAGGCGGTGTTGAGAACAAACAACGTAAGTCATCAGAGTGAACTGGTTTACTCTTATTACATATCTTATTGTTTTTAGCATCCTGTCACTTTGATTAATCACCCTGTTTTTCTAGCAAGTTGCCTAGTAGCTGAAAGAGAGAAGACGAACATATATACAAATAGTCTTATTAACAATTAGAGGGAAAAAAAAAAAGAGTTTATAAATACAGCCGTGAAGTGTTTCGTGACTTATGAGTGAAACAATCTTATATACTGTTACACATAATTTAGAAGAGTTTATTATACGGTTGTCATGGGTATGGTACCTGTATGAGTGAAAATAAACGTATATAGATGCAAACTTACCCACAATTTAATTTTAGAAAAATTATTAAATACGACCCATCTCTCCCTCCATATCCCTCCCCCACCCCTCCCCGACCCCTCCTCTCCCTCCATCACCTCTCTTCTCCGACCCCTCCTCTCCCTTCATCCCCTTTCCCGATCCCTCCTCTCACTCCGTTCCCCCTCCCCCCGTGATCCCTGCACTCCCTCTATTCCCCTCCCCCATCCCATAAACCCTGACCTTCCACCTACATCCACACGTTCCCCCACAAAACACACAAACACCCCTTCAGTTTATCAGCTCTTTCCTCCCATCCACTGACCACTCACAACCCTGACCCCCAACCTTGTATTGTTTTTAGCAAGCCTACCAGCCAAGCGAGAGCCTTGGAGAAGTGATGTGCTATTTGAAGGGCCGTTAACTCGATCCCGGGCGCTTGGTGCTCCAGGGTATCTTATACAGGTTAACATGAATGATCAACTATGAAAAACTGCAGCAAACAAAAGCTATCTACCTCGAATGAGCCCTTGTGAATGATACACATAAAAAAGTTATTTAGGCTGGCAACAGAGTATTCTTGCTCTGTCGCGAGAAATCCCATCAGTTAAAGCGTTCTGCATCTGTGTATCTGTATCAGTCTCTATTAGGCTCACTGCAGGACTGGAACTTCTTGGAGGAAGACTGATAGCCACAATTAGCTTTTACCCCGTGCTAGCAAGATAAGAATGGAAAGGGGGTGTCTGTGGGTTGATCTGCTAAATGTCATAGACAGAACCAACAGACTAGGGACGTTTTTATAGCCCGGCAGCTCGACAGCCTGGTCATATCTGCGCCACCACGCAAAGGCTTTCCTCTCCAGCACCAGTCAAAAGGTGAGATTCTAAAAGGCACATGAGGCTTCGTGGCACTTCTTCCCTAGCGATTAATTTAACTTGCTACACTTTCCTAATGAGTTTCCATCAATAGCACACAAGACGATACTGAGATGCATATGCAAAATAAATCGCTAAGGAAGAGGCGTACAAGACGATACTGAGATGATAGGCAGAATAAATTGCAAAGGAAGAGGCGTTACGAAGCTTCCTACGCAACTTAAATTAAAAGTCAGTGTTATGTATGCGTAATTGTTTGCATCTACGCGTACAGGGTGTGAGGGAGAGAAGTGGGTTTATTTTATGCCAAAGTTCACAAGCCTGCCAAAGAAGAGGTCTAGCGAGTATTGTCTTCTCAGCCTTGTCCTCGTCTTATCCTCTGCTTTTTCCACGCGCTGTAATCTGCACCATCATCATCATCATCGTCATCGTCGTCACTGCTGTCATCACCATCGACAGTAATTTTAATCACGATCATCATTATCATCATCATTTTCTGGTAGCAGCAAGAAGAAAATAAAAAAGACGTCCTCGGCCTGAACTGATTGAGCGCACTCTCTCTCTCTCTCTCTCTCTTACCAGGAACAAAAATTGCCTGGTGTCAGCGAAAATCAAACAATCTTCGTCACCGTCTACTGTAGCTGTGGTGATAGGAATGCGGTCAACATTATAACAGCACCTGGGCCATGCAGAACATGTACTTTTTTCTATTTATATACTTTTTATTTAAATGGGGTGGGAAATTTTATCTTCCCAATCCCTCCCCTTACCATCCTTCACCCCTCCCCTCACGCCCTCACACCCCTGTCTCAGTCTTCGCTCCACTCCCTCTCCCTCCACCCTCCCAAAGTCTCACTCCACCTGTCTTCCCCTTCACCCCCTCCCCCTTCTCACCTCACCTCACCCCCTCCTGCCCCATCCCTCGCTTCTCTTCCAGTCCCTTCCCCTTTCCCTCTCCCCCTCCCTTCCCCTCTCCCGGTTTGCCCCATACAGGCAACACTAAGTTTACTCTATACTCCAAAAAATTCCAGGACGACTTGTTCGGTGAGGCAGAGCAGGGTAAGGCAAGGTGTGGCAGGGCAAGGCAGGGCATGGTGAGGCAGGGTGACAGGAATAGGAAGGATGAGGTTGGACGGGGTGAGGTAGGGTTAGGTAGGCAAGGTAAGGTTAGGTAGAATAGGTAGTGCAGGGTTAGGTAGGCTAGGTTAAATTGGGATCGGTTAAGCAGGGCTGGGTTAGGTAGGGCAGAGTTATGTAGGGCTGGGTTAGGCCTAAGAGGGGGTGAGTTAGGCAGGGCTGGGTTAGGTAGGGCTGAGTTAGGTAGAAATATGCTAGGTAGGACTGGGCTAGGTAGGGCTGGGTTAAGTAGGACTTAGAAAGGTTAGGTTAGGTTAGACAAAGACTGAAGAAGTGTTAAAGATACTAGTAAAATAGGAAAATCACTCCACGCACAAACAGCAAACGACAACAAGAATATTTTACAAAGGTCTGGAAGGCAAGGACTCAGTGAGATAGATAGACAGATAGATGGATGGACAGACAGATAGATTTAGACAGACAGACTGACTGACTGACAGATATACAGATGAACAGACAAATATAAATAACAGACAGAAAAGCTGAGAAGGACTGAGATAAGTGGGATCGGGAAAGAGGAGATGGGATGAAAGGACAGATAAGGCTGTTAGATAGATATTACAGATTAACAGAGGTAAACAAATAGCCAGTCAGACAGGTAGACAGACAGACGGCTGAGAAAAACCGAATAATCTAGAGCAGGCCGAAACAAAAGCAGCTTCCAACAAGGTACCGGGACAGACAGACACACAGACAAGCAGACAGACAGGAAATTAGTTAAGCAGAGACAGCAGGGAGAAAGGCGGGGGAAAACCGGACTGAACACAGGCACACAAAATAATTCTACAACTCGCTCCCGGGAGAAGCAAAGGGGAAACTCAAAACTGGGTCACTTAACTTTCCCTACCTTACTAGGAACCGGGGAAGGGACCGGAGAAACTGGTGCTTCCCCTCGATGGGGCTGGTCGAGGAGAGAAGAGGGAGAGAAGGAGAATGGAGAGGGGAAAGAAGCTGATTTTATACTCTAGGGGAGAGGCTGGGTGAACTGCCTCTGTCTTGCCTGTTGGAGCGTCTTAATCTTTTGCTTATGGCCAAAGAGATGACTCATTAACAGCATCACCATAATCGTATTAATATTCACTGTAGTATACTAATTTACAGTATGTCCATTTAACTGGGTATAATGTTGATTAGTCCTGCATATATCAGGGCTTTTCTTCCTCTCTGGACACTAGCTCACTCCATCCTTGGTGGGAAAAGAGGTCAGGATGATGATGATGATGATGATGATCTGACTCTGGACATAGACTTGACCTCAGCGTGAACCCAGTGGACTGAAGAGTGATGTCATCCTTATGCAGTTCACCATCCAAAACCCCTGAGGGAAGTTTGTCACGGGGAGTCCACTCAGTTCTATCAGTGCCACCACGTGAAGGCATCTCTCAGCACTGACGCCCACACCATAACACGTAAGTGACGTCCTGCCCTGTAGCAATTAACGTGCGACGACTGATCAGTACTGACCATAATCGGATCAGGTTCCTCTGCAGCAAGATTCTGCTGTGCGTCAACTTTGTTATTTACGTTTCTGCCCATAGCCTGCATCAATTTACTGCCCGACGCAGCATCCTGCAAAGGGCGACCTCGACAAAAGGGGCTGCAGGCATTTCTGTTCCTACTCAGCAACGATCCCACTTCCCACAACACACACAATTCCCCTCTTCGCATTACTCACCCTTTCGATCGTACTGATAAAACCTGAATGGCCGTACACTAAGTGGCACTACAGATATTGTAACATCTCATCCTTGGCGATTTACTCTGCAGTTACACGATCATCTTTATGTTACTGACGCACACCATGTCCATATTAACATGATGTAAATCACAGTACAAGAGAATAATAAGCTTTAATATGCATATTATATAACTTAAGAGGAGATGCGACGAATTTTCCAGATTCATTTACACACACGAACCTAACCTAACTAAAGGCAAAGTACATACCTAATTTCACATATAAAATGACCGTCGAAAACTGGAAGACTTCCTTCCTCTTTGCAAACTTTGTTTTCCTAATACTCCTACACCTCATCAGCTCTCAGCACCTGCCCTACTGCATAGTCCCCAGCCCTCAGTCTCCAGCCATCAGCCCTTACGGTGCAGGCCTTAGTCTCGACCTTCAACCCCAAGCCTTGAGCCCGTGACCATGAGCACCAAGGCCAGGACAAGCAGGGCGAGTTACAGCATACTTGCACAGGCCTAATATAGCCGCACAGGAAAAAAAGGAAGTGAATTTATGGAAAAAAGCTGTGTTGTGGAGGAGTAGGTGAGGGAAGGTGACTTGAAGTGGCGGATGGGAGTGGCGTTGTGATTAATGTACTATACAGGTGCGTTCATAATTTTTTTTGTTTTGTTTTATGCAAGGTAGAAAGAACCAAAGGCCAGAAGCCCGCAAACCGTTCCTTCCAAGAAAAAACAAAGACAATACAACAGAGAGCCAAATTCAAGACCCGTTCATTTCGAGATGCCTGGACATACTGCGTTTGAAAGACTGGAGATCATAGGAAGTAGGAAATACAGACAGAGAGAGACAGTTCCAGAGTTGACCTGTTGCATAAATGAAGGCCTAGGAGTAACGGTTAACTCCTGCATTAGAGAGATGGACAGAAAAGGGACACATCTGCCCGTGTTGTCTAGTGTAGTGTCCATGGCTGGGGGAATGTGGTATTATTCCATTTACTGTTTATGGATGTGTGTACGAATGCATGTGTGTGCTTATGGATGTACGTATGTGTGTATGCATGAAACTATGTATGTATGTACAGTATGTATTTATGTACGGATGGATGGATGGACAGAGGGAGAGAGGGAGGGATGGCAGCGTCTAATATGCATGTACAAGTTTTTGCTGGAGTGTCTGCGTTTGCGAGTGAAAGAACTGTGCAGTATGTACATCAACTAAAAACACATGGAAAGACCTACTACTGTACAGACGAAAACGCTGATCGGTATCCTGCCCTCTTCCCTAAAAGACGTAACAAAGTTCAGTTTATCTTTTCCTCTGTCACTAATACCCCAAAGCCTGTCGTACACAATAATCAGCAATATTAAAAAAGAAAAAGATTAAAAGCCATGTACTGAAATTTGTCACGTAACCACACACGGGAAAATAATAAAATAAAGAAAACCTTTCATGAAAACAAGGAAGATGCGCACAGGGGAGATGGTTCTGTAAAAAGGTAGGCAAGTATGCAGAAGGTCATGGATGCAGGTACGTATATGTGTGTGTGCACGTGAGAAATTATAGATATAAAAAGCGGACGTCGATCTGGTCCTTGCTTTACACTACATAGCATCACCTAAAAACTAACCTCGCCTAACTCAGTCTAACCTGGCCTAACCTAATCTAGCTTAAACCTGACTACTCCCTAAACAACCTATCCTAACCCAACCCAGCTCAGCCTAACCCAGTCAGTCAACCACACCTAACCTAACCAAACCTAAACGAACCTAACAGGAAAAAAACAAATCAAACCTAAGAACCTAACCTAACCAAAATCAAACCTAATCAGCCCAACAACCCCACCCTTGTGGATGCTGTCGGCGTAATAGGCATCTTCCTCGGCAAGTTTTTATCGCTACAGACGTCATCCGTTTACCCCGTCGCACCCCGGACAGTCATAAAGGAAGGCAGGTATATGGGTAGGCAGGAAAGTAGGCAGAGAGAAAGGGAAGCAGGGAGGTACGTGGGCAAAGAGGGAGAACAACAAGCGAACTAAGTTAACACACACACACACACACACACACACACACACACACACACCGCTCGCTGGTGCAGTGGTAACGTTCCCGCTTGCCAACTGGTGGACTGGAGTTCGCGCCTCGCTCAGGTTGCGAAAAGTTTCACTGACGAAGTGGGTGGTTACTGTCCCCCTTGAGCAAGGGGACGGGTGTGTGCGTGTGTGAAGGTCACAGCCTTGCCCTTAGATCGGACTATATGAGCTTTCAGCTCCCTTCCGCGAGGGTAAAAGCTGACGATCACGACTATCAAGAGATCCTGACCGACCCGGTGAATTACACACACACACACACACATTTTATATACATCTATCTATCTATCTATCTATCTATCTATATGTGTGTGTGTGTGTGTGTGTGTGTGTGTGTGTGAGAGAGAGAGAGAGAGAGAGAGAGAGAGAGAGAGAGAGAGTGAGTTCCACCTAATACTGACGCAACAAAGCAGACGAAGTTAAATATAGTACCATCTAATCGGTATTCTTAGGGAGATACAGTCAGGGAAGAAAGTTCTAATATTTCATCTCTTCGTCTCACTTTCCTCTGCCGGCTAATATTTGTAAGCTGAGAGCGGCTTGATATATTTCCCTGCCCATAGATACAGAAGTTCGCCTAATATTTCTCCTCGTCTACTTACTAATTTCCTCTACTGGCTAATATTCCTAAAGCGAAAAAGGATGGGAAGGTTTCTCCATCTATAAATACAAAGGTTTTCTTATTACTGTACTCTTCTACTTCTTTCGTCTGCTGGCTATATTCCTAAGCTGAGAGAGGTTTGGCATTTTTCTCTGCTCATGGATACAAAAGACGTCACCTCTTCTATCTACTTTCCTCTGCTGATTAATATTTCTAAGCTGAAAGAGGCTTGATATATTTCTCCGCCCATAGATACAAAAGTTCGCCTAATACTTCACCTCCTCTCCTTCTCACTTTCTTCTGCTGACTAACCTTCCTAAGCTGAGAGAGGCTTGGTATGTTTCTCTGTCCATAGATAATTCTTTCTGATTTGATGCGCCATGACGGAAAGGACAGGACATGCCTTATTGCCCTACCCTAAGTGTAATGTGGACACAGTGGAATGGTAGATGAACTTTTGCCCTTGAGTTCGAAGAGAGAGAGAGAGAGAGAGAGAGAGAGAGAGAGAAAGGAAATATCAGGAGTAAGACTGACAAATTGGAGGTGTAAAAGAGAAACCAGAAAGGTGAGAAGATCGCGAAGGTAAGGGGAATGGAGGAGGACGCGGAGGAGGAGACTGAGGAGGAGAAGGACGAAGAAGAAAAGAAATATAAAGGAGAGCAGGAGGAAAAGGAGGAAAAGGTTTGGACGAAGTAGGACGAGTAAAAAGACAGAACCGAAAAGAGGAGAAGGATTAGAAAAAAGAAAATGAACATGAGAGGAGAGGGTATAAGTGAGAGTCGAAAGAGGCAGACGAATATGAAGAAGCTTAGACGGAGGACAAGAAAGAGGAGGAGTATAATGAATGAAGGGAAAGACAAGGAGGGAGAAGTAGAGGTAAGAAAAGGAAGAGGAAAAAGAGGTGGAGACAAGGGGTATAAAGGGGGAGGAATGAGGAGGTGGAGAGAGGTGAAAAAGGTGAAGGAAACTGGTAAATATTGAGGGAAAAATGATCTGAGTAAAGCGGAATTCGAGGAAGAGAACGGTGGTATGTCAAGTGTGTGAGAATATGACAGGGATTTAATCTGAGAAAACTGTTGGAAGGAAAAGACAGGATAAAGGTAGGAATGAATATGAGAATGACAGAGAAAGACAAGACTAGAGAAGTAAGTGAAAGAAAAACGGGAGGGGAAAGAAGAACGGAGGAAATGCAAGAGTTAACCGATAAATCCAACGGTACGCCTCCTGAACTGTCTTCCTCAGTTTATTTCCTTCTGCCTATGACCTTCAGTCTTCAAGGTATCTCGAAATGAACGGATCATGAAATTGGCTCTCTTGTGTAGTCATTCCTGGAACAAACAATTCTTTTCCAGGCTGTCAGGTTTTGATTCTTTTTTACATGAAAAATGACAGGTGGTTGCGTTCACCATCCACTCACTCAATGTACATGTTGTGCTATCTACAACAGACTGAACCTACATGAGCGACAAGCCCAAAACTCTCTTGTAAAACAAAACAAAAAAAGTTACATCAAATGATAGCCCAAGTAACCAACAAATATGTGCTGGGTGGTCTAGTGGATTAAGTCACTCCAACATAATTTGACCCATAGAGTTAAAATGAAAGGGGTGACTGCAGTCTGCTGCTCACATAACGTCACTCAAAGACTTGTGACCGATCAACCTCGGCTTAAATGACTTAATTAAATAACCTAGACACGAGCCCATAAGCTTATTTCTCGTCGGTAGAGGATAGGATGATGGTGGAGATAACATGAAGGAGACAATGAGAGAAAAGAAAAGAGAGACTGTAAAGGGGGGGAGAAGGGAAAGAAAGAATGCAAGAAGGTGAGATAAAAGAAAAGGAGAGACGAAGAAGACAAAATAGCGGAAAGGAAAAGAGGGACAATCGAAAAACAAATTACGAAAAATGGATGCAGAGAAAGACACGACGAAGGAATTAGGGTGAAAAAAAAAAGGCTAGAAACGGGAATATCAGTAGAAGATTTAAACCTAGAACAACCAAAGCGTTTGCTGACGGACGCTCAAAGACAGGGCTGATCCAGACCTTTATTAACCAAGACGACAACACATATGAGTAAAATAAAAATTGATAAACCTCTACGGGAACGTCCACTCGCGTTTCATGGGGCCCTTGGACCTAAAAGGTCCAAAGGAGGGCCTAAAAAGGTCACCAAAAGAACTATATAAAAAAAGGGAATCTCTGGGATCATCAAGGGAGTTACTAGCAAGGCCTTTGTAATGGTCCCAAAGGCTCTAGGAAATCTGGAGAGGACAAAATTCAAGGCAGCCCCTCAGTATGTTAGTAAGTCCCTCAAAGACACTCGTATTTCTAGCCCAGCCCCTTGAAGGGTTTGGATAAAAGGAATTAAAAAAATAGGAGAGGGCAGGCATGACAGAAGATGAAGCCAAAATAACGAAAGAGGGAAAGGGAGAGGTGATGAGAGAGAGAGAGAGAGAGAGAGAGAGAGAGAGAGAGAGAGAGAGAGAGAGAGAGAGAGAGAGAGATTACGAAAGAATACCCCGAGAAAGGAAAAAAAGAAAAATGACACAAGACAAAATAATCAAAGAGGAAGGAGGACAGGCTATGCAAGGTGAGATGAAACGATAAAGGGTTAAACCAAGACGGTGAAAAATGGTGTAATAAGACACTGCGACAAGAGTGGAGGGAAAAGGAAAATATATGTATAAAAGTGGGACGAAAGGACAATGAAGCGTGAGCGAAAAATAAATATATAGAAAGATCTGGGCGAAAGGATAATATCACCATCATCATTCATCACTGATTTCAGTAATCATCTTCATTTTTAACAACGTCATCGTCACAATAATTATCATCGTCACCATCATCATCATCATCACATCAGCATCATTATCATAACACCGTCATTAACTTCAGCATCAAGGTTATCATCATCATCATCATCATCAACACCTCAGCAGTGAGATACAAGCAAACGACATGTAAGGAACGAAAATAACGAAAAGAAAAAACTTGGCAAAAACAAGAATGCGGGAGATACGAAAAAAAATAAAAAGTGGATCTATGAAGAAACAGGAAAGGACAAACAAACAAGAACAGGTAATTTAAGATGTGAAGGGAAGGGGAAGGGAGGGGGCAGAAGGAGGGAAGGGTGAGGGTAGGGAATGGAAGGGAGGGAGGGAGGAGGAAGAGAGGAAGCGAGAATGAAAAAGGAGGAGAGAGGAGGATGAATGAATAACAAGGGGGAGAGGGGTGGAAGGAGGAAAGAAGGAGGAGGAGTGGGGGAAGGAAAAGTGTAAGAGGGAGAAAGAGGATAGGGAAGGAGGGAAAAGAAAGAGGAGAGAGGGAGCTAGGAGGAAATAAATAAGGTTAAAGAGAGAAGCAGAAGGAAGGAGGAAAGGAAAAATGTAGGAAGGAGGGAAGGAAGGAAGGAAGGAAGGAAAAATGTAGGAAGGAAGGAAGGAAGGAAAAATGTAGGAAGGAGGGAAGGAAGGAAGGAAGGAAAAATGTAGGAAGGAGGGAAGGAAGGAAGGAAGGAAAAATGTAGGAAGGCGGGAAGGATGGAAGGAAGGAAAAATGTAGGAATGGAGGAAAAAGAAGGTTGAAAGGAGGACGGGAAAAAGGGAATGAAAGTGAAAGAAGAGGAAAGCAGTGGAAAGGGGAAGGAAGGAAGGGAAGGGGGGAGGGGGAATATGGAGGAAGGTAAAGGCAAAGAGGGAGGAAGGGAGGAAGTGACGCAGAGAAAGGGGGAAAAGAGGTAAGGTGAAGTTTCCGTGAAAAAATAAAATGTAAACTATAAAAGTATTGAACCAAAAACCAAAGCAACATCAACAAGGTTACAAGATGAAATAACGGAGGATGAAAGAGAGAGAGAGAGAGAGAGAGAGAGAGAGAGAGAGAGAGAGAGAGAGAGAGAGAGAGAGAGAGAGAGAGAGAGAGAGAGGAGGAGGTGAATGGGAAGAGTAAAGAAAAAAAAAGGCACACACTAACCCAAGAACCAACTCTAGTAAACATGACGTTATCCATACGAGATAACAAAAAGGGAGAGAGGAGGGTGAGTAGGAAGTAGGGAGGAAAGAGGACAAGGGAGGAAGTGACGGAGGGGGGGAAAGAGGGAGAAAGCAGGGAAGGAGAGGCACAATGTCCGCTGAAGAAACTACACACATAAAAAACTAGCCATATAGCATAACGATGTGACTGACAGCGAAAAAAAGGCGATGGAAAAGCGGGGAATGAGGAAAAGATGAAGAGGGAGAGAGACAGGAGGGAGGGAACAGAAGGTAAAGTGAAAAAGGCCGAAAGGAAGAGAGGATAGTGACCGAGAGGGACAGAGATAAGAGAGGGAATGATAGAATGGTGTAAAGTAAAATGACAAGTGAGCTAAACCAAAACCAACTCAGTCAGACGAGATAACGGACGAGGGAAGAAGGAAGCAGGAGGGGAGAGGAGGGGAGGGGAGGGGAGGGGAGGGGAGGGGGGGAAGGAGAGGGGAAGAGAGGGAGGGGGTGTATCATATCAGGGGAAGAACAGAGAGAGAGAGAAGGCAGGGCAAGTGCAGGCTCCTTCCCCTCGCACTCACCAGGATATCAGCACTGGAGTATAAAGCCTGGAGTAAAGAGGCCAGGCAGGCAGTGTGGAATGGGAGTGTGTGTGTGCTGGAGGTGCAAGAGGGAAGGTGTAATAGTGAGAAGTATTTATATCCATCGCCATTATGAACGAAGAGGTAAAGAAGGGAGAAATAGTTCTGTGCGCCCTCGAATAAAGAAAACTGAACCGTAAACTAAGATAGTATGTAAATAGTATGAAGGGGGGAATAGTAATAGTGGGAAACTTGTAATATCATCGCCATTATGAACGATGAGGTAAGAAATGGAGGATTAGCTTAGTGCCCCCTCAATATATAAAAAACAGTAACTGTGAGAATGAAGCGTATGTTCATCGCCACTATGAAGGACGCGGTAAAAGAATGGAGGATTAGCTTAGTGCACCCTCAAATATAGAAAACCAGTCCATAAATAAGGCAGTGTAATAATCGAATGCGGGAGGATGTAAGCATTTTTATCTATCAACTTAAAGGACGAATAGGTAAAATATATATATACATAATCAAAAAAATGAGGAATAGTTTTGTGCGCATTAAAAAAAAAAAAGAATACCACCCCGTGAATACTCTGGCACAGTAGGAGTTTAAAGAGCATTCGAAAAATAAGAACGAAGAGATACAGTGCATTCGTAAAAGAGAGAACGAATTAATAATCTAAATCGTTTTTGAAATAAAGAAAACAGAACGACAAAACATACTATAATGGAAACCTTAAAAAAAAAGTAGCCTACAGTATATGCAAACATCAACAAGGTAAAACTTAATTCCTAAACAAAGAAGGAAAGAATAATTTAGCTCTCCCTCGAGTAAAGAAAACCGATCCATAAATAAGACAGCCAAATAAGAGTATGGAGGAGGAAGAGGGGTTGGGGGACAGGAAGCATTTATATCATTGCCACTATGACCGATGAGGAAAACTCGCATTGGTAAGAGAGAAAAAGAGGTACGGTATATTTTAGTGACGAGAGAGAGAGGGGGGGTGGGAGGATTACAGCCACATTCATGGAAACGAAATCACGAATATTGTCGTGTTGATTCTGACGAGTGGCATCGAGAAAAAAATTAACGTAATTATATGGGTTACTCTTGACAATCACAATTAAACCAAATCAGGTAAATAAATAAAAATCAGACAGACAGACAGACAGAAAGGAAGAAAGAAAAAAAGAAAGACAGGAAAAAAGAAATATATTAAATAAAATATGAGAGAAATCACTCAAAAAAAAAAAAGTCAGGTGTATTAGGTTATTATTTCTTCTGATGTTGTTGCTTTTGTTGTTGTTGTTGTTGTAGTAGTTCTAGTTGCTGTGGCCTTGACTCACGTGAACTCACGGGATAAAATGTATGTTCACGAAATAAAAAGCAAAATTATTCTCACATTCGTTTCCACAACAGGAGGTGGAAAATGAAAAATACTTCCCCGTTGTAATGGAGGACAATAATATATACGTGAAGTGAAAAAGGGACCTGGCTGGGAATTCGACTGTTGCGTGTCACAGTCAGGTAGAATGTTTGGAGTCACACACACACACACACACACACACACACACACACACACACACACACACACACACACACACACACAATGGAAAAAGCAGGACAAAAAAATATATATGATACAAAAGATAAGGTTCACGACTTTCACAAAAACAGCAAAATACTACCAGGTCGCTTTTTAAGACAGTATTAAAGAGAAAATAATGTTCAGTGGTGAAATACACAACAAAACAAGACGAAAAGACAACAAAATCATATGAAACAGGAACACCAAGAGCAACATCCACAAAAAATGGGAAATAAAAGCACCATTATCTAATTTTCAGTAATAAAGACAGTGCCTACATTAATCCCTTCACTACGATAGGAAGGCAAAATAAAATCATCTTGCCCGGGAAGGAAAGAAAATTAACCTCGACTGACAACAGAAGCGAAATGATAACTGATGGTTTTATTCATGGTAACTTCAGACGATCTATTTTACTAGAATTTATTTTTTCCAGTCTTTATTTCTTACTTCTTTCATTATTTTATTTATTTATTTATTTATTCATTTATTTTACAACGGAAGAGAACCGACCGAAGTGAAGGGGTTGCGTACGGTGCGCGGTGTTGGGCTAAGTAGGGTGAGTGGTGTTGAGGTGTGTGTGTGTGTGTGTGTGTGTGTGTGTGTGTGTGTGTGTGTGTTCGCAACGATGCTTACAAAAGACAATACTTTCATCACTTTATCCTGGCCTGAAATTCCCATCTCTCTAGCTTGAATGTGGAGTAAAGGCAATAGATTAACACCGGTATATGATGCTCGTCAAGAACACTGCTGAGCAAGCATGTTGTTGAGACGTTACATTAACTTACGCTGCCACTGAGTTACGTGAAATAAACAGGAAAAGGACGGAAATCTGGGCCAAGTTAAAGTGAAAGAACTATCATAGGAATACTTACGTGAGGCAGGGCGGCGTGTACTGACAAGAAGGCGTGGAGAGGGATGGTGATGGCGGGTGCTTGTGGATACTTCCGTCGTGGTCAGACTGGGCGAATTCTGGGATTAAGGGTCTGAAAATTGATTGATATATAGATACATGAATATATTGACGGATACATACATACTGTACATACAAACATACATACATACATACATGCATGCATACTGTACGTACATATATATACATACATAATATACTTGAATTTGAAAAAAAACATCCAATATGTTGTAGGGGAAAGTGCCAGTGTGCAATGCGCACGAGAATACCACCCCTATAGCTAGTTTGTTTGCACCTGATGGAACTGGACCAACCCCACATTTTAAATAGCCATTCTGGGCCAATCCCACATTTTAAATACTCATTCTGGGCCAATCCCTCATTTTAAATACCCATTCACGGTTGCATGAAATCTGACGAACCTTAACCATGACGTAAGAATGCGTCTCCTTGGTTGCTAGTCAAGCCAATCCCTCAGTCCCCCTACAAGTTGCCATCACTTGACCTAATAAGAGCTAGGGATCTTTCTCAGGTCAGAATATATGCGTGCAATATAGTCCATTACAGGTATGAAAAATTTAGATAGTAAAAAATATCAGGGGCACAAAAATTCCCACGACTCTGAAAACTGGTCCTTTTGTCGCCAGCATCCCATCCAATAGACAGCTCGTTCTTTAGGTTTAATTTAGTTCAGTGACGCGATGTATGGTAACCCTTAAATACACTGTGGGATGGCACAGTGTTGCCTGTGTAGGACTCTTGAGATTCTGCACGTGTCTTCCCAACTTAAAGGTTCGTATTCTCGTCGATTAAGGAGACTCCCTTGCACTTCTTCTTCCACGATATATTTTGTAAACTACCCATTAACGTCCTCTTTTCTGCGTCTTATATCTTTTTAATGTCGACACAGATTGAACGAATAACACACAGGCGTACAGTAATGGAGCAGCATCAGAAATAATCCGGTAAGGCAGAGGTGTTAATAACCCTCTTAACCGTACAAGAAAACAAGGCAAAGAATCCTAACGCCTGAACAAAGTCTGTTTCCCCCTTGTCCCTATTCACCAGGCACTGCAGCTGAGGACTTACCAGCAAACCGACTACTAGAAGGTCGTGGTTTAGGGGAGGACAAGCACTTGGTAAAAATCGTCTGCCAAAATGACCCTCCTGTAGTCATAAGCATAAAACTTACGTCTTAAGTGTAACGCGAAAATGCTTACTAAGATATAGTGATAAAAAAAAAAAAAAAAAAAAAAGAAGGCGACAGACAATTTCATATTACCCTTTTCCGGGTGTAGGGGCCCGAGGCTAGGCTTCTCTATCCATTAGGCTACATTTAAGGGCAGATGACCTGCCTACTCCCACTAATGGCATTACATGATCCAAAAGGCCTCTAGTCATCACTTAGGGGATCGAAATTATGTGCGTGGTAAGGCCGTAACTTCGACAGGGGCGTCCTAACCACTAAGTTCTGTCCTCTCCGACCCTGTCATACCGATTACACTTCTTCTCAATATATTCTTGCTGCCAATAGACGATTTATTAGTCATATGTGAGATGTTTCTGTTATGTTTAAAAAATGGTCCTCCTTAGTCCCTGCATATATGAATCTCTCGCCCAAAGCTTTATAAAATGCTCTGGAAATAATAGAAATAAAACTAACTTGGTCACTGATTGATAGGGTCAACCTGGCCTAAAACTGCCATCTCCCCATCTTGAAAGCTGAGCTTTAACAAGAGATCAGCAATATACGGGTGTCATGCTAGTCAGGAAGAAGCGCCATAGAAAGGATGTGGAGCATAATAATATATTATTCAGCCACTGTGCTAAGTGCAATAAGCTACAAAATGACGAAAACTATGAGCCGAGTTACAAAGCAATATGAAGAAAAAAAAAAAAAACGCTCTGTCGCTTCATCGCTAGAGACCTTTAGGTCAAAAGTCTGCTTACACGTGGCAGTCAGACTTTTGTCAAAGTTCGTTTCCCCTTGTACTTGTTCACCCCACCCGCACCAATCCTAACAGCACCACCATTAGCCTTCTTAAATAACGCAGGAGGATATGACATTCCTAAGGCCTGAGTGTGTGTGTGCGTGTGTGTGTGTGTGATCCCTCACACACACACACACACACACACACACACACACTTACAATATCATATCATTTCTGCATACGTCTAACATTATAGAGATTTCAGAGAGCAAGTGTAGCACTAAACGCTCATTTAACTCTCTAGTGAATGGGACAAGTGTAGTATTTCATGCCAACTAAGATTAGACGATTTTTTTACGGCTGAAAGAGAGGTCTGAGACCCTGACTGCGTTCGTAATGGTATCATTTACATTCTCATGGTAGGCAGAACAAGAGCAAATTATTCCAGCTAACGTTGTGCCATTTTATTCAATTGACTGTGAGTTATACGGCCTGAGAGTGACATTCTGGTAACTCGGTTAATCTGCTACTACTGCAACTACCACCACCACCACTACTACTACTACTAAAAATAATACTTCCACCACCACCAATACTTCTCCTCCTCCTACTGATACTGCTACTATTACTACTACTACTTGTACTACTACTACTACTACTACTACTACTTACTACTACTACCACCACCGGCAACCCATACCAATAGCCATAAACGCCGAGTTACGTGGAAGGGAAGAGAGGGAAAAAAAATGGCACCAGAAACCAGTTGAGGATTTTGGCTGTGGGTCATTTCTCGAACCAGTTCTGAGGGGTTCGTAATGTGGTTGTCTGGCTGTGGTGGTGGTTTTGGTGGTGGTCGTAGGTATGGCTGTGGTGGTGGTTTTGGTGGTGGTTGTAGGTATGGCTGTGGTGGTGGTTATGGTGGTGGTTGTAGGTATGGCTGTGGTGGTGGTTTTGGTGGTGGTCGTAGGTATGGCTGTGGTGATGGTTATGGTGGTGGTTGTAGGTGTGGCTGTGGTGATGGTTATGGTGGTGGTCGTAGGTATGGCTGTGGTGGTGGTTATGGTGGTGGCTGTAGCTATGGCTGTGGTGGTGGTTATGGTGGTGGTCATGCTTGTAAGCCTACCGTTAACAGTGATGGTGCTTGTGACTGTTAAGCTACTTTTAATGATGGTGGTGGTGGTAGTTATGGTTGCTTTATTCCAACTAATGTTACGCGATTTTCTCCAGTTAAGTGAGTCACAGGAGCCTCAGGGTGTTCATATTAACACCATTAACTAATCATGACCGGGACAACTCTAGTACAATGGGGTAGAGGGGAAAGGGGAGAGGGAGAGGGAAAGAGTAGGTAACAGGAAAGAGGGGTGGTGTTAACGTGAAAGGGGAAAAGCAGACAGGAAAGAATACAGGATCAGGAGACAGGAGGTGTGTGTGTGTGTGTGTGTGTGTGTGTGTGTGTGTGTGTGTGTGTGTGTGTGTGTGTGTGTGTGTGTGTGTGTGTGTGTGTGTGTGTGTGTGTGTGTGTGTGTGTGTGTGTGTGCGTGCGTGTGCGTGAGTGCGTGCGTGCGTGAGAGAGAGAGAGAGAGAGAGAGAGAGAGAGAGAGAGAGAGAGAGAGAGAGAGAGAAGGAAAGATGGGTAGGAGAGCCAGAGAAATGAGTGAGGGGAGTGAAGGGTGAGGGAGGCATAAATGAACGTAAGAAGGGCGAGGAGTGAGAGACAAAGTAAGGGAGATGAGGGAAGGGGTGGGGGGTGAGGGGCGAGGAGAGAGGGAGGAGGGGGTAAGTAAGCATTACCCTGACCGTGAAGAGTGTGAAGGGTGTGGTCAGACCCGGGATTGGTCAACACAGGCACCTGCAGACGTCAGTGATTGGTGTGTACATGCTGAGTTTCCACCTCTCACTGCCAGGCATTCATTGCTCTTAATAGTATCTTACAACACACATAGACCCCAAGTTGACCCATGGCGGCATCAGAAAAAAGTCCTCTAAGAATAAGAAACATCCAAAGGTTGAACGCTTGCAGAACATCCCCCTTCCGGAGAAGTTCGACAAAAGAAAGCCACAGACACACACACACACACACACACACACACACAATCTATATCTATCTAATCTATCTATCCACCTGTCTATTTAGCTATCTGTCTATCTACCTATATGGCTACTTTAAATGATAAAGTCAAGCTGCATATGTGTGTGTTTGTGCGTTTGTTCGTTTCTTTCACTTAATTCTTTCTGTATTAGGTCGGGGCAAGTCCAGGGAGTGTTCGACAAAAATGGGGGTCGCGCGAGACGAGAAGGCGCAAAATTATCGAAAATCGCGACACGTTAACATATACGAAAATAATTTCTTCGACTTTGTGATCAGAACTGGTCATTCTGGGGTCAATAACGGTACGGAAACAATGATAATGGTATTTGCACACATTTTGTGATGGAATGGCTATCAGTTAGTCCCACAAATTTTCGTAGGCAAGCAATATATATATATCCTTTATCCTGACTAGCCGTGGGAAGAAAAAATAAAATGCTCACATTATTATGAGTTTCACGCAATTCACAGGCACATCATCCGTGAAAGTACGAGAAGTTGAGATACGTATACAGATATTTTATATTCAAATATATCTTACTTCTTTATTTATTCCCAGCACTAATCTGTGACGTACTTTGTAACTAATTCAGGCTGAGGCGAGACGGAGAGACTAATAAACTGAGCTTAGGGGAGACTCCTCTGGGTGACAGAGAGAGAGAGAGAGAGAGAGAGAGAGAGAGAGGAGGGCAGGGGAACAGTGAGGGGAGGAGAGGTGGCGAAGGAGGAGGAGAGAAACAGGAAGAGGGAGAGAGGGTTAGAAGGTGGGGAGGATAAGCTGGAGAGGGAAAAGAGGGAGAAGGGGGGCAAAAATAAACAAAAAGAAGGGAGTGAAACTGAAGGAGGATAGGGGAGGGGAGACAGGGAGGGGGAGAGAGAGGAAGAGGGGGGAGGTGAAGGAGAGAGAAGACACATCTGGATGGAAGGCAGAGGAGGAGAGGGTAGGGGGCGCAACGAAGAATAGGAATGGGTTGGGGGGGGGGCATTGCATAAAGTGGGAGGACTCCAGGTTGCGCACCATCACCTGCGCAGTAACCACACAGAACTGAGAAGCTCCAGCGCCGCTCTGCAAACTGTTTATTTAAGCGTTGTTCCTTGCCCTGAACACATCTCCCTCCCTTCCTCCCTACCAACCTACCTGCCTACATACCTACCTACCTACCAAAGTCTACCTATTTACCTGCCTGCGTCGACTTTCCTACTTACCTACCTACATACCTGCGTCGACTTTCCTACTTACCTACCTACCTGCGTCTACCTACCTACAGTATCAATACCTGTTATGAAGCCGCCAGCCAAAGTTATAGTACGAAAATTCACTGTTTTACCGTTCATAATCCCTTCAGTGCGAGGCCAGCGTTTGATTTTGATTTCGCTCACACCCGACGATTTATTTACAGTAAAGAAATTCGCTGCAAACATATCGTATAACTTTTCAGTGTGACGAGGACCTATTTCTGAACCGCGTCTCTTTCGCGTTTTGGTCTTGCTAACGCTTGGGCATTGCTTAAAGGATTCGTATTACATATTACGTTAAATTTCTCAGTGCGACAACGTCTTTTTATTGTGCTCCTGCTTCGGTGTAACGATTATATCCATATCAAAATTATCCCAGGCACACACTTCATTAAGCTCTTCAGTGCCACGGATTTAAGTGCTTTGCCTTGTTACCTCCTTACAATATTTAAAAACATATCCCCAATACAAATTTCGTTAATCTCTTCAGTGCGAGAGGGTCCTTATATTTTTTTGTTCTTATTACCGGGAGAAGATTTTATTAATCTTAGCAATATTCAACATTAACTTCATTATGAGAGAGGTTTGCCTTAGCATCGGGTCTCTTTAATTACTTTATTCAACTTAGAAGAAACCTCTAACAAGGCCTCCATTAACCACTACAGTGCTATCGTGTCATTTTATTTTAGTCTTACTACCAAAAGACAATTTTATTCAGATTTTTAAAAATCATTAACTTTCAGGGAGACTGTTTTTACCTCTCGTCTTTTCAGTTTTGTTCAATGTCACCACTAAGCGATTTTACACAGATTAATACGATCGCTGGAAAATACCTCGTTACGGTCTTCAGTGCGAGAAAGTCATTTTTAAATGGTTCCTGCAACTAACAGACGATTCTAGTCACTTTTTAGTAACAGTTAACATAAACTTCACCACTGCCTCGCATTCGTTCATTTCATTACCACATTCCTAAATTAATTCTTGCTACAGCTGACCGACTAAGCTCAGTTTAAGACATTCCTCGCACTGTAGGGACTACTGTAATTCACTAACTTTACCTTTCAGATCTTATGCAATGACAATAATGTTGAAATATATATATATATATATATATATATATATATATATATATATATATATATATATATAAATATATATATATATATATATATATATATATATACAATACAAAATCTATACTCACATCACTGGAAATATCTCATGCAATATAATTTGTGTTTTAGTGATACAGATATTACTGATGGAGATTTTGATATGTTTATTTAGTTTTCAGCGGGTCCTGTAATATCCGTGAATTTTTAGATTACGTGGGTGGTGGTGGTGGTGGTGTGTGTGTGTGTGTGTGTGTGTGTGTGTGTGTGTGTGTGTGTGTGTGTGTGTGTGTGTGTGTGTGTGTGTGTGTGTGTGTGTGTGTGTGTGTGTGAGGGCAGTACCCCAAAGTACCCCACCACACCACCACCACCACCCACACAGCATCTCAGTAACTGTAAACAAGAGTCTGAGATCTGTGGCCTTCACCCCGCAAAGCGCCAGTGCTCTGCAGAGTGTGTTTACATAAATCTCCCCCGTAAAGTGTGACCTCATAAGGTGTAACCCCGTAAACTGTAGCCCAGTAAAGCGTCTCGTAAAGTGTAAACCATGTAAACTTCCCCCGCAAAATGCCCAAGTATACTGAATGTAAAGTGTACCCCGATAAAGTGTAATCTCAGTAAAGGGCCTCGTAAAGTGTAAACCTCGCAGAATTCCCCCTTAAAGTGCCAACGTAGAATGTGTCCCTGTATTGTGTGTCCATGTCAAGTGTGCTCCATCAAGTGTTCTTTAAAGTGCCAGTGCCACCGTAAAGTGTGCCTACGTATATTCCCCAAGTACGGTGTCTCCACAGTATGCAGAGTCGTAGTAGTGAAACTTGGTGTGACCCTGCAAAATAACATCCACATGAAGTAATTTCTTGTGCCTGTGACTTAATTACTACAGTAGTATACATCCATGAATGACTACGATGTCTTTCTCGTGATAAGAGACGAATGTCAGTGAAAGAGATTCCATTATTTTCCTAGTTCTAAGTGACGAAATAATAAAAGATGTTAGAAAACTTATCTCGCGCTATGTGACGAATTAAGAAATTCTTATACGAGAAGATTAACGAAAAAGATTTCAATATTTCTCCGGTGCTAAGTGACGAATGTAGATCAGAGGCTCCAATATTTTAAGTGATTAATTAATGAATAAGGTTCCAATATTTTTCTCGTGCTAAGTGTAATTCATACCATGATGCTTGCAAAGCTCTCATGCAAAGTGACGAGTCAGTGGCAGAGGCTACAATATTTTCTCACGTGACATGCTACGTTGACGAAAGAGCTACACGAGACTTAACTGTACCTGGAGTATAATATATATTTCTCGTTCCATGTGATGAAAGATTTTAATTATGGAACAATATATATATATATATATATATATATATATATATATATATATATATATATATATATATATATATATATATATATATATATATATATATATATATATATATAATGCCAAGTGATGAAGATAAGATTCTCATGATAGCTTTTCACGTGAAGTGGTGATGTACTAAAAAAAAAAAAAAAAAAAAATTCAAAGTAAGATTAGACCTACTTTGAAGAGGAAATGGCACAGTGGAACAAAATCAATGTGTTGTGGGCATCTGAACAGTAAAAGTTAAATCATCTAAGTGTGCAGATTACTTATAAAAATATATACACACAGTGAGCTTTAGCTTTTTTTTTTTTTCGAATAAAGTGTTGAGGAAATGAAAGAAGCTTTGCATGTGTCAGTAATAGCATCAGTGTGACTCAGCACCATCCAAACTGGTTCTGGATGTGGCGGTGACTGGATGAAACTGAATCGGCGATCGTGTAGTTATTTGCCACGTGTTTCACCTGAAAAGATCCCTAACCCCTTCCAGTTCAGGTGATGGCCAGGTGTAGTCAAACTGGAGGAAAAATCTGACTAGTAACCAAGAAGACTCATTCAATGGTCCCTAACACTTCTGAGATCAGTTGATGGCCTGGTGTTGTCAAACTAAGGGATAAATTTGACTAGTAACCAAGGAGACTCATTCCTATCACATAAATATGGCTCACTAAATTTCATGCAACAAAGACTTTGTATTTAAGGTATGGGATTTGCCCAGTTCCCTCAGATGAAAGCAAATCGGCTATAGAATCTTTAAATTAATATCAAATTTCTAATCACCTTCCCTCTAAACTGATTCCGAATACAGAGCGAAAGGGTTAAGGAGTAGACCGTTGTTCGTACAGACCCACGTTCGAACCCGGCTACATGGCCTCATTATTTGAAATTCGATAAAAATACCTTGGTGGCTGAATAAAAGTAATTTGGTATGTTAATGAACCCGCAATGATGTGTGTGTGTGTGTGTGTGTGTGTTTTAACTCTCTTACGACGACAAAACATTAACTCTTGTAATCTCCCTAACGCCAGTCGACAATATTTAGCTTACTTGTGGATTCTCATCATATAAAGCTTAAAGGCGTTCTCCACTACTAAAATCACACAAAACAGAGCAGCACTACTCTAGGAATACTGTGAAGAATGTACTTAGTAACGTCTGTGGTAACCCTTTACTGGAGACGTGTTTAAGAACCGAGTAAAATCGTACCTCGCAAATTTATTATATATATATAATAATTACTATTACAATAAAATCGCTTATCATTAGCCGGATCAAAATCGAAGTCGGTAATTCTTAGCCGCAGTATGCAGTGGAGACAACAGACTTCCTTGACAGTGACAGTGATGGCGATTCCTTTAACAGTGACTGACCAAAACGTGATCTCTGGCACGTGTTGGCCTAGTCGCGTGTCGCCTCTACGCACGTGCCTCTCATGCGCTTACAAAAATGTCAGAGTCTGTCAGCATAACTAATACGCTTTTCAAAATATTACGCAGATGGAAGCTTCGTGTAGCAGAGGGCTACTGGACCTCAGAGAACTGTTGACTAGTCTATTATCAAGGTTAGGTAAACACAAATAAAAAAGATGGACTGAAATAAACGGGCGAATGATAAAATGATACGAATTAGTATATGGTCAGTCCAGTATTTTTTTTTTGCATAACAGTCACGTAAAATGGTCTGAGCAAGGGTACCTTCCCGGTCACTGTTGTCTTCACACTACCAATTAATTAAAGATATTCTAGTTTGCTTCTGGCACGGTTTGGAGACAGGAACTTTTACCGGGATTGTACACGTAGTAAAGCTTGTATTAAAATGCATCTGGGAAACTCATCTTTTTTCTCTCCCAAACAGAAGCGTAAAAAAAATATTTACCTTAAGGAACGAAGAGTAAAATTATGTGAGTTACGATGCATGTATTCAAGTGGTCTGAATAAAGATGTTAATTATGAAGTGTTCTAAGTTAAGGTGCATACAGGAAAGTGATATAATTTACGACACATACGGTGAAGTGCATTGTGAAACAGTAACCCAATCAAATTATCATTTTCTTTTCAAAACAGAAGCAAAAAAATTCTGAGTTCCAGTGCATATATTTCAGTGGTGTGAGTTAAGATATATACAGTAAAACAGTACAAATTAGGGTGGTATGGATTAGTGTTCATGGAGTAAATTTTCTTTTCAACACATAAACATAAAACAATCCGAATGAACGTGTTTACAGTTTAGTTTAAGATGTGCTGATATATAAAAGTGGTGTGGTTCAAGCGTAGAATTGTCTCAGTTAGTGTGCAGATGCTAAAGCTCCTCATTTCCTTCTACAAAAGGTAAACCTGTCTCTTCTCTCCAAAACAGAAACACATAAAATGCGTACCATCGCGCGGAGGCGGAGAGGATGGGAGGGAAGGAGAGACACCATGCCCTCTGTCCACGCCCGCCTTGGCCTGGGCTGTGTGGTTGAAGCTTCGAGTCATTCTCTCTGGTCTGGCCGTCGAACCCGTCATGCTTTTGGATGGCCTGGCATACTCCGTCATGATCGTCTTCGTGGAGAACCTGCAAATGGACAAGATCTGCCTGGTGAATCTCAACCTGACAGCGGAAGTTTGTAATAATCTCTCCCACTACGAAAAGGAGAATATCGAGATGCAACAGTACTTCAGCGTTTTCGGTATGTACAACGGAATCATCATGGCCTTCCTCCCGCTCTTCTTCATCCTCTTTATGGGAGCATGGAGTGACAAGTATGGAAGAAAGGTCCCTCTCTATATTGCCACCATGGGACATTTCTGCTGGGCGCTTGGATATTTGCTGAACTCCTGGGTGACGGAATGGCCAGTTGAATATCTCTTAGTGGCAGCATTAATGGACTCTTTGGGAGGTGGTACTGTCTCGTTCCTCACTGCTGCTAATGCCTACATAAGCGATGTGACCTCAGAGGAGACAAGGACCATGAGAGTGGGTCTAGCCAACAGCATCTGGTACTTGGGCGGACCAATTGGTACGCTGGCGGGTACCTACATCTACAAGTATGGCGGATACCAAGTCCTCTTTGGTACCTCACTCATGATGCACTGCTTGTCTCTGATCTATCTTTTATTCCTACCCGAAAGCCATGGACCCTTCGTCAAACACAAGGCCAAGAAGGAGAGACAGGAAGAACCAAACGCAGAGGCCCAACCAATACCCCAAGGGACCGTCAGCATCTCCATCAAGAAGCCAAGTCAACTGGTGGATTCGCCGAACAAGATCTCTGTATGGAAGATGGTGGCAGACTTTTTCAACTACGAGAGGATTGTAGATTCGTTCCGCTGCACCTTCAAGCCCAGAGGGGGACTCGTTCGCGCCTTCATCCTCCTCCTCATTCTGTGCAACCTTCTTCGCCGTCTGGGTCGTGGTAAGTCGACGATAACGACGTCTGTTATTATTCTACGCAACTTTTTTCCTACTCTTTTTTTGTATTTGTTTATCTTATAGTACTTTTTCTTTGTGTCGTAAATGTGTAGGTTAACTTGGTTCGCGTTGTTTTACGCTATTTAAGACTATATTGGCTAACTTTTAATTCGTAAATAGTTCGGGAGGTTTTTATTCTTTGTTTTTAAAACATTAATTGGCACCGTTTTCTATCATTTAATTTCTAATAATTTACTTTTTCTCTTACCTTCAGATTTAGTTCGTATTTTGTTTTCTACTGTTTTAGATCATGTAGGCAACTTTTTCTGGTTTTATTTTTAGATAATGTAGACCAATTTTTCTGGCATCATTTTCAGATGATGATGATCATGATGATGACTCCATTTTTTCTCCGCGCTCTTTTGTTTTTGGATTACTTTGTCTAATTTTTCTTCCCCATTTTTCCTTCTGCCATCTTCCTTCGTCCCTCATACACATTTAGGGCGCGGGCTGGGGCAGGTCCAGAATGCAACCTGGAATTAACTGAGACAAGTTTCTGAAGGCGACTGTTGCCATCCAGGTGTCCGGGGGCGGGAGGGATAGGAATGTACTGTCAGGGTATGGCAGGGAATGGCAGGGTAGGGCAGGGTAGGCTATAGCAAGACAGAGCTAGATAAGGTTGGGTACGGCAAGACAGGAATGGATTGTGTAGAGCAGGGGAGCATATCGCAGAGCAGGGTAGGATAGGTCAGGGAGAAAGACAAAATAAAACAATGGGGAAACCTGGAAAAGAATGTTAGGATATGACGGGGTTGGACAGGGCAGGGCAGGGCAGGGCAGGGCAGGGCAGGCCAGGGTGAGGCAGGCTAGGTTAGAGGAGGGGAAAAAAAAAGGAAAAAAGAAATCCAGAGAGAAACCGGAATGAGAATGTAAGACGCAACTGGACTAAGCAAGGTGGGGAAGGGGAGCGTAAGGACGGGCAGGGCAAGGGGGAAAAAAAAAAAACGTGCAGAAGGAGTGAATGGGAAATCAAGATGGGAAAGGTAATGATGGGAGCGATAGAGGAAGGAAGGAGAGGACAGGGCAGGAAAAACTGAAAGGAATAACAGGAAGACAAAGATGAACAGGGAGAGAAACCGTAAAAGGAATTCGACAGGGCAGTGTACGGCAGAAGAGGAAAAAAAAAACACGATAGAGCATGCCAGGAAAGGTAGGCTGGTAGGGAACGGGAGAATAAGGCAGGGTACGGCAAGGCAGGCGTGGATAGGGCACAGTAGGGTTGGGTAGGAAACAAAAGCAAAGAAGAACAGATATCGAAGCTGGAAAAATAACGAAACCAGTACTAGGTAAGGCTGGACAGGGCAGGCCAGGGCTGGGTAGGGTAAAGTAGGGCAGAGAAGAGTAAAGTAAGGCAGGGTAGACTAGGGTAAGGCAGGGTAAAGTAAGGTAAGGCAAGGCGGAGCATGGCAGGGCAGTGCAATGCAGGGTAAGAAAAAACAAAAGTTATATATAATCCAGTAAAAGAAAGCCAGATAAAAGCGACTAGGTACAGGGTAGGGTAGGGAAGATAGGGCAGAGAGAGACGAGGTACAGCAGGGAGGAACAGGGTGAAGCAGGGTACACCAAGACAGGGCATATTAAAAAAAAAAAAAAAGTGGCTAAACCAGAGAAGAACGTTATACAAAACCTACTTGGCGAGTTAGACATGCCACAGCAAGGAAAAAAAAAAACACGCACACACACAAACATAAACACAAGAAGAGACGCATGAAAGGGAATGTTTGGCGATTGGGTAGGGCAGGGCAGGGTAGAGTAGGGCAGGGTAGGGTACAACAAGACTAGATAGTGTAAGGCAATGTATGGCAGGGCAGGGTATGACAGGGATGGATAGGGTATAACAGGGCAGGCTAGGGAAGGGCATGGCGAGGATGGGCAAGGCAGGGTAGGGTAAGGTTGGGTAGTGTTGGATGGCCAATAAGAAGAGCAAACAAGAGTCAGTGCAGTTTGGTACAGCAGATGACAAGGCTGCACAAACACAATAATCAAGAATCAAATCAAGAGCACGGTGTGAACTGGGGCTGTGTGATGTGGACTGGCGAAAGTGATTTGGGTTGGTGCGGGGGTAGTGTGGGATGTTATGGGACGGTGTTGGGGTGGTGCTGGATGGTGTGGGGGTGTGTGGGCTGGTCTGAGCTGATGTGGAATGGTGTGGGATGCTGTGGTGGTGTGGAAGTGCTGTGGGATAGTGTGGAGTAGTGTGGGGTGTTGTGGGCTGATCTGGACTGGTGTGGGTGGTATGGGATGGTGTGGGGTGAGCAGAGTAGAGCTGATACCGAGAATCATCATTAGCACCATCCTCACATGCTTCATTATCATCTTTTCATTACCAGGATCATCTACTTTTGCTCTGTCATTACCTTCTTATCATCATTATCATCATTTTATGCATTATCGTCATCATCTTATTAACATCAGTAACATCTTCTCATACTTTATCGTCGTCATCATCACTTGCATCTGTCTGATGGCGTAATTAACCAAACAAATCAACAGCAAAGCAACATACGATAGTAAGTTAAACCCGTTAAAATATTATCGTTAACATATAAGCAGAAAAGTTAAATTTATTTTTATTGACTACATGAAGTTTCTTAAGAGAGACAATCAGTTCGCTTACTAAGACCAACACAACCAGCAACCATTCACGTTATATCCAGGTCCCTCATTTTACCACTGAACGAACAAGAGTACGGGGGAAACAAACTGCCCTCAATATGCTGACCGGCCCTAAAACTGACCCGTGGTTCTTTAAGTTGTGATTTGGAGGCGCTAAGCAATAGACACGACACAGAGAAGTGGAGCAAAGTAATGTAAAGGAAGAACCAGGAAGGCAGATGGGGGGGGAAGGGGGGAAGCTGAGCCTGTTTCCACCCTGTTCTTCCCCACCTCCTTCCCCCACCCTCATTATCATCATCTCTCGTCTTTCCTTCCCCACTTCCCCCTTCCTTCATCCTTCATCCCGCCTTCACCTCTCCCTCCCCTTATTATAACTCCTCCCCCTACTCCTTCTTTCATCTCCTCTCCTCCTCTCACCTCTCCCACCAATTCCCCCCCCCCCTCTCTTGCCTCTATCATTCACTTGTCCCACTTCTTCATCCATCACTTTCCCCCACTCTCTCCTATCATCACTACTACCTTTCTTCCTCTCCTCCTCTCTCTCCAACCTCACCCCTCTCCCCTCCTTCCTTCCCTACCCCAACTCAACCTCCTCGCTCCACCCCTCATTCCTGCCCACCTCTTTCTATTTCTCTTCCCCTTGCCTTCTCCTCCCCATCTTCCTCTTCTCCCTTTCCTCCACCCGTCAGCACCTCTCTTCCCCTCTCCTCCCCTCACTCATCCCTCGCTTTTCCTCCCTTCACCTCTCTTTCTCTCCTCTGTCCTACCCTCATTCTTCTCAAACCTTCTCCTCCTTCAACCCCTCTTCTTTCCCTCACTCTTCTCTCCCTCCACCTCTCTCCTTCTCTTCTCTACCTTCATTTCCCCCCCAGCTTCTTCCATCCCTGTCCTTCTTCTCATTCCGTCCAACTCCTTTTCCTTCCACCCCTTACCTTCTCCTCCTTCCATCATTCTCTTTCTCTTCCCTCTACCCCTCCACTCCCCTCTCCTCTTCTCATTTTCCTCACCTTTCCTCCCTCCGTCCCTCTCCCGCTCTCCTGCCCGCTGACCTTCCTCTCCTCTCCGACGCCCCCCTCCCCCTATGAGATAACTCTACCCTGTTTCGCCACCAACATACTGCCGTGACTTCGTGACTTGACTCGTTCTCATCCCTCACACACACACACACACACACACACACCGCAGTAGAGGAATCGCGTCAATACAGGGGGGCACAAAGTTTCGCCGTATATTTCTCTACTGACTTTCCTCTGCTGGCTAATATTTCTAAGCAACGAGAGGCATGCTGTGTTTCTCTGCCCGTAGTTACAAACGTTCGCCTAATATTTCACCTCTTTTACGCTTAATTTTCCTGCGTTGGTGAATATTCCTAAGCTGAGAGAGGTCTGGTATGCTCATCGATTTTTCTTTTTTAAATGCCAGGAAGAAGGAACCAAAAGCCAGGAAAAAACAAAAACAAGACAACAGACAGCCAAATTCAAGATACAAAACTTCGCCTAATACTGTATCTCTTCTTTTTCTAACTGTTCCAAATGATTTAATAATTTTCCCCGATATCAAGGCGAAGTGTAAGCTCAAAGTCCATTGGAACTTTCCCCTTTATTCTTGACAAGATGCTCATAGAATCTGCTCCATTCAAGCCCTGCCCCTGAACTGAACTCTGGCTAACCGGTCCACATCTCACACCCCAACCTCTAGGCGCGAACTCAGCATAAATGGCAGGCGACGCCAGTGGAGGCTGCAAAATCTGTCACGCAGGCCGGGCCACACTTATATTTCACACTTACATACTGTTAAATAATCACTGGTATATATTGACATCAGTTTAGTTGTAAGAAATTATTAAACAATTTGTAACATAACTTCCTTCCCCCTGACTAATATTCATAAGCGAAGGGAGGCTTGGTATGTTTCTCTGACCATAGATATAAACTTCGCCTAATATTCCATCTCGCGTACTTCTAACTTTCCTATGCTGGCAAATATTGCTAAGCTGAGAGAGGCTTGCTATGTTTCACTAACGAGGAAAGTGATGGACCTGCTTCAAGTGTGAGACAGGCGCTTAGAAACACTAGGTAAACTCCCCTCCCCCCCTGACTGAACCTGAGGGAGGACAGCTTGGAATGGCAGAAGGAAGGGAGTGGAGGTGGATGATGTCAGAAGCTCACAGGCATTTCGGTGGCGGTCACCTTGGATAAAATCTGGGATTGTATATTGGCCTCTCTTTCTCACTGCAGCGTTTTGTAATTGCCCTTTCATTCCCTGTAAAGAAATGCATCACAAACCCTTACACCCTTGTGATTTTTTAAACTCTATTCAGATGACGTAGTTCATGTTTTATCTCTATTTCATCTGTGGTCTTTAACTTTCATCTATGTTGTCAAACTGTGGAAGTAAGAAATTATCTCAATCAACTCGACCATTCCTAAAAAATGTAATAAAACGTTGAATGAAGTCGTTTGGTGGTAGCCTGATTAAATTTTAAAATACGTCATCAGGTTGAAGAGGTTAATATTTAATCCCTCTTACTAAAATACATGAGGGACTAATGAGGCTTGCATCTAATACTTGCACTAAGAAATGTCTCGTTTAAGTGAGAAAATCGCCCAGAGACGGCAAGCATGTAAAAAAAATAAATAAAAAAAAATAAGACGTTACGGTACTGCAAGGGTAAAGGAGGGAGTGTGTTTGTATGCAGGAATGGTGTGTGTGACGTCAGAGCTCCGAGCAGGCGGTTCCAGTACGAGAATTATAGAACGCACATCTACGGAAAAAAAATATATTCGTCAATTCCTTTTCCCCTGGCGGAACTGAGCCACTCCCACGACTTGAATATTAAATCTGTGGTTGAATGAAGTTCAGTGAGGTAGGATTGAGTCTCCTTGGTTACTAGTCATATCGATATATGAATCTGACTACACTTGGTCATCAACTGGGCTGAAAGGGGTAAGGGGTCTAAGTCTAACTGGAATACGTGTTGTAACAGACGGTAGGCGTATAGCACAGGATTGCTCGGTGCTGGAGAGGGACGCCTTAATGTGGTGGTATCGTTATAACCGAGATGTCCTACTGCCGGAGTATACAAACGTCCCTCGTCTCGCTTCCTATCCCCCGAAAGGAGGCTGGTGGACTGCAGGGGGAAAGCAACTTGGGCCTGAGGTTCAGTGGGCTCATGTTCATATGTCTTTGAGGTTGCATGCTGCTGCTCGATGTTCTATGTGTTATTTGAGGCGTCTGACTCATGAACACCTCCACCCCCCCCACCCCCCATCACACGTCACACCAAACACTTTTCCAACTCCCCCCCCTCCCACACACACACATCCTTTCTCACGCCCATTACTTACACCGCTTCTGTCCTAACCTAATAATAATCCCTAACCCTTTGAACTCACTCGATGGTCAGGTGTGTAGTCATATCAGAGGGTTGATTTGACATGTACCCACGAAGACTCATTCCAATCTCATGCAAACACGACTTGGTACTAAATATGTGGAAGTGACACAGCTCCGTTAGATGAAAATAAAGAGGCTATCGTAAGACGCGCCAGTAAAACAGGGCAGAGACCGAGACTCTAATTCAGATTTAGTGTAAGTTTTCTCTATACTTCGATATTACACCAAAATCTCTCTCTCTCTCTCTCTCTCTCTCTCTCTCTCTCTCTCTCTCTCCTATGGTCAACCGGTTATTAGCAGTTTGCGACATATGTCTCACACTTCAGGGGTCACACAAGTCAGACGGTACGGTACGTGCAGACACACACCCACAGACAGACGAGGGCAAATACCAGATAAAATACACACACACACACACACACACACACACACACACACACGTAAATACACATATAAATACATACATACATACATGCATAAAAACATACATGCATACATACATACATACACACAAGATCTCCCTCCACTCACACACAAATACATACAAAAATAATCTCTATACACACACACACACACACACACACACACACACACACACACACACACACACACACACACACATACTCCATCCAACCACAGTGCTTCTTCTGCTTGCAATGTGCCAGAGGGAAGGGGAGGAGAGGGAGGAAGAGAGAAGGAAAGAAGGAGGGGGGGGGTAAGTAGGGAAAAGGAAAGACAGATGGAAAGAGGGTAGAGAAAAGAGATGAAGGAGGAGAAAGAGGGAAAGAAAGGCAGGAGGGAAGAAGGAAAATATAAGAGGATGAAGGGAACAGAGGGGAAGAGCGAGGGGGGGGCGGGAAGGAAGGGAGGGAGAAAAGAGACGGAAGGAGAGGGAAGGAAGGAGAGGGAGAGGATGGTAGGAGGCAAGAAGGGAAAATAAAAAACAAGAAAGGAGGAAAAAGATACAACTGAAGAGGGAGGAGAGGAGAGGGAGAGGAGAGATGGGAGAAGGAGAGGGAAGAAGGTAGGAGGGAAGAAGGAAGAAAGGAGAGGATAAAGGGAACGAAGGGCAGGATGGAGGAGGGATGAAGGTAAGAGAAGGACAACGAAGATGTGGTGATGAACGAGGGAGGGGAGGGTTGGGGACTATGCAATCAGCTGGCCTTAATGAGGGAGATGGGAGATTGGGGGAGGGGAGACGGATGAGGGAGAGAGGGAAGGGAGAGGAATGAGGGAGGGAGAGAGGAGGGGGAGAGGTGGAAGACAAAGAGGGGAGGGGAGGGGAGAGGCGTAAGGCAAAGAGGGAAGGGAAGGGGAGGGGAGAGGCGTAAGGCAAAGAGGGGAGGGGAGGGGAGAGAAAAAGATGAGACGGAACGGGGTTAGGAAAAGGAGGGGAGGGGAGAAATATGAGAGAGGATGGGGAGGGGAGGGGAAGGGTGAGGAAGCCAGAACGAGAAGGGAGAAATGTGAGAGGTAACGGGGGGAAGGAAGTAAGGGGGTGAGCGATACATGATAGACAGGGTAAAGGAAGAAGTAAGAGAACGAGGCAAAGAATAACAGACGAAAAGCGGACGAAACAGGAGTAAGACAGACAAGGGAAGGCGGAGAAGTGGGGAAGGAGATGGAGAGGGGTTTGTTAGGTGGTGGGGGTGGGGGTGGGGGTTTGTGGTGGGGGGCAAACAGGAACCAAGGCCACAAGCACACATAATGGTCTCTCACACAAAAGGACTCACACCACCTCAGACAAAGTGTTCACCTCCCCTAGGGCCCCTGAGTCGCATTCACCCGTGGCCGTAGAAGAATCCCCAACACTTCCTCCTCAGCGATTCCTTTTCCATATTACAGCCTGTTATTCTCTTGTCTTTTGCTCACGTTCTTAATATATCGATGCAAAATACATCGATACCATACACGACTACATAATGAAGAGCAACTTTAAGTGAATCCTGTAACTCTGTGTGGAGCGTTTTGCAAGCCTACTAATGTGCTTTCCTTAAATAGGCGAGAGGGTTATGATGATGATGATGATGATGATGATGATGATGATGATGATGATAATGATGATGATGAACGACCAGATACAAAACTAAACTGGCAAGGAGAAGGTGCCTGGGGGCTTCTTTAACCAAAACGAATAAGGACCTTCATTTCACAGGTTAAAGATGCTCTCTAGTAACTCTTACCAATTTGTTACTGAGGAGGGATGGGGTGGATATTGAAGGATTTTGATTTGGGGCTCCACCTTTGTAATAAAATAACGTAGACAGATAACGGATTTTTATAACGTATTTTACACACACACACACACACACACACACACACACACACACACACACACACACACACACAATCCGAGAGTAGGACCCAATATGAAGCAACAATCAAGGGCAGTGAGAAGTGGGGTGGGGAGTGGGTGGCTGGGAGGGGGAAGGGTTCAAGTTCAAGGAAACAGCTGCGGTTGATGTGGCTGCGGGTGCGGTGGGGAGGGTGACGCCGCACACAGGCCATCACATAGCATTACAAAACATCACCGCGTGTCACGTGAAAATGCACTTTCCCGTACCCAGCCCTACCACGTCCTCTCCCCCTCGCACTCTCTTTGTCTTGCTTAATAAAAGTTATATACTGCATCTAACACTCCTTCTGCTCTAACCTGGCCTAACACCACTATCTATCCATCTTAAATGCTAAGTTGTAACAAGAGGTTAACCCTAGAATATGACGCTAGTCACGAGGACGTGCTATGAAAAGGACGGAGAGTCATAGCTTTTCTTCTGTCAATTTGGTACGTGGAAAGAGATGCAAAAGGATGAAAATCTTGGACGGGTTAAGGTGAAAGAACTATAGTTATATCCTGCCCTAGAGCAGACAGTCTCGAAAGGACCAATACATTTGTTGTTGTTTGCTTTCCTTTGCACTCCTTTCACCGGCGAAAGAAAAAGAAAAAAAAAATTCCCTATCGCTTACAAGAGGGTTATGAACTTTTGCTAAGTCTCGGTCTTACCCTAGAATATGATCATCATTAGTCCATGTTATATCCAGGTGTCCATTTGCACTTCTCGGTGAAAAGGAACATGGGAGCAACAAACTATGGCCAAGAGTATGACCGGCCCTAGAGTCGGACTTTTATTTTACAGTTGCAAGCTCAATGCCATAACAAGTGTACCAACAGCTCCACACTCCACCCCACCGCACCCCACCCTACTCCACTCCTCCCCACCTCACTCCACCGCACTCCATCCCACCGCACTGCACCCCACTCTACTACACCCCACTCCCGGGAATCGAATCCGGCACACGGCTCATTTAATCACTTCTTTCCCACACTAACATCCACCTTCTTGGTTTTCCACATCCTCTTACTCCCTTTACCTCTGATTTGGAAGTGCACTTTTGCAATCTCTCATCATATTCGTTTTTTATATAATCAGTTACAATAATGATCTCTCTTCATCTTCATCATCATCATCCGGACCTCCTTTCCCACTCTAGGGCAGGAGATCCGGCTGATGATGATGATGATTATGATGAAGAGATTATTATTGTAACCGATTATTTGGAAAACGAGTATAATGAGAGATTGCTAAATTTGGCGGGGACAAAAATTGGTCTAATA